>NC_056737.1:266558716-266609883 GCF_019279795.1 Protopterus annectens
TTATGGACAAGAAAGTTATTGAAGAAATAAACAAACTAAATGAGAAATACAAAGAAATTTTAACTCATAAAGTTAAAATAACTTTAGAAAATACAAGTTTTTGTCTTATTCAATAAGCCCCAAATACTTACATAGACTTAAAAATAAAACAAAAGGTTGAATAAACAAAACCATATCAAAGAAATCTTTTCTCTAAGGAAAAGAAGAATGTTTCTAGTATACCAGAAATACTAGATGAATTTAGAAATCACTTTCACAAAATTAACCATAATAATATTAACATGGAACCTAAAGATAAAATAAAGGAGTTTATAACCACAAATATGAATAAAAAGCTTAATAAACAACAGATTAAACTATTGGACAAGAGTATTTCATATACAGAAGTTATTACACAAATAAATAAGCTTAAATCAAACAAAGCACCGGGTAATGATGGTATTATACCAGAGATATATAAAATCCTTTCTAAAAATACATATTCATTAATACATAAGGTTTTTATTTTGGCCCAAACTGAGTTAATAACCCCCCATCTTGGCAATATACATTTATTTCGCCAATTTTAAAACCTAATAAAGATCCAACTAGATGTTCTTCATATCGGCCCATCTCATTACTTAATGTTGATTATAAAATGTTTATGAATATCTTTGCTGATAGATTGAAGACAATCATTCCCGGCATTATAGATATAGATCAGACAGGCTTCATTGTAAATAGAAATACTTTTGATAATATAAAATATAAGAAGAACTTTAACATTAATAGATTTTGCAAATAGGAAAAAGAAAGATTTAACACTTATTAGTCTTGATATAAGTTCAGCATTTGATTCAGTAAGTTGGGACTATCTGTTTACCTTAATGAAGTGCACAAACTTCTCGGATGCATTTGTAAATCTAATTGAACATTTATACAAAGGAATGTTGGCTTATATTAAGGTAGGAACATATGTTTCACAAAAAATACCCATTCTTAAAGGTACAAAACAAGGATGTCCACTTTCTCCACTATTATTCACTTTAGTAATGGAGCCTTGGGCTAATTTGATCAGAAACAGTACTGACATAGAGGGTTTTGAAATAGATGAAAATACAACATCCAAAATTCAACTTTTTGCAGATGATGTTCTAATTACATCAGCAGGATCTAATTCTTCTATACAGTCTCTATTTGATAACATGATGAATTTTAAAAGTATTTCTGGTTTAATATTCAATGAAGAAAAACTAAAATACTACCTATATATACACAAAAAATATTCTCATTAGTGATTTTACTAAATATGTACCCAATTCAGGTCAGATAACTTATTTAGGTATAATACTATCTAAAGATATTAAATCTATTATATATAATAATTATAATACCTGTTTTCTTAATATACAAAATCTTTTTAATACCTGGAATAATATGTTTTTTACTATGGAGGAGAGACTTACAATTATTAAAATGATAATATTCCCCAAGATTTTATACTTAATACAATCAATAATACTTCCACCTACAAAATAATTATCAAGAAACTGAACACACTAATGTTAAATTTCTTATGGGCACCTAATAGACCTAGGATTGCATTAAAGAAACATACTAATAGCTGGTCTCAAGGGGGTATTTCTTTTCCAGATTTTAATTTATATACTATCTCTTCTATTGTAAAAGTTATTACTTTATTAATAGATCAGTCATATGTCACAAAATGGAAAGATTATTGGGAGCTAATTAGTATACACTTCATGAAAATCTCCTTAACACATAAAAATATGATTGTAAATAACTCCATGTTATGGTTACTAAAGGAATTTTGTACTTCACCTATTACACCTAAGAGCACACTCAGAAAAAAAGAGGAGTGGCTATTTTATGGAATAAAAGTATGCCCATTCCTAAAACCATTAAGTCTTATCAGGATGACAAAGGAATGTTTTGTATGGTTACAATACAAATTAATGGGAAGACTTACACTTTAATTAATGTATATTGGATACCTGGAATTGATATTAATACAGTGAAACATCATCTTGATAAGATCATATCATTCTCTATAGGAGATATTATTTTAGCTGGTGACGTTAATTGTATACCTCATGAAAGTGATACTACCACTATAGGAAAGAGAAGAATTACATCTAATGCAAAACATTTAAAGGATTTTGCTAATTCTTATCATTTGAATGATATTAATAATCAGATAGATTCAAAATCATTACCATACACCTTTTTTTCTAACAGATACAAAACTTATTAAAAAATAGATAGGGTCTTTATTTCTAACCAGATGGTAACAGATTTAATTAATTCCAAAATCATTTCATGTCCTATATCTGATCATAATTCAATTGTTTTTGAATTCATGATAAAAATACTCATAATGTTCAGATCAAAAGGATACCAGCATACTTAACTCAACTAAAAGACTATAAAGAATATATACTTTCAGAAGTAAAACATTTTTAGACATAAATAATACTCCTGAAGTCTCCATTGTTTATGTTTGGGATGCCTTAAAATCATATCTATATGGACAAAGTATCAGATGGTATAATAATAAAAGGAAATCTTGGGATAAGGAATTGTTAGATATTAAAAGTAAATTAGACTCTTATAAACATAATAATAAAGAAAATATTATGGACAAGAAAGTTATTGAAGAAATAAACAAACTAAATGAGAAATACAAAGAAATTTTAACTCATAAAGTTAAAATAACTTTAGAGAAATACAAGTTTTGTCTTATTCAATAAGCCCCAAATACTTACATAGACTTAAAAATAAAACAAAAAGGTTGAATAAACAAAACCATATCAAAGAAATCTTTTCTCTAAGGACAAAGAAGAATGTTTCTAGTATACCAGAAATACTAGATGAATTTAGAAATCACTTTCACAAAATTAACCATAATAATATTAACATGGAACCTAAAGATAAAATAAAGGAGTTTATAACCACAAATATGAATAAAAAGCTTAATAAACAACAGATTAAACTATTGGACAAGAGTATTTCATATAGAGAAGTTATTACACAAATAAATAAGCTTAAATCAAACAAAGCACCGGGTAATGATGGTATTATACCAGAGATATATAAAATCCTTTCTAAAAATACATATTCATTAATACATAAGGTTTTTATTTTGGCCCAAACTGAGTTAATAACCCCCCCATCTTGGCAATATACATTTATTTCGCCAATTTTAAAACCTAATAAAGATCCAACTAGATGTTCTTCATATCGGCCCATCTCATTACTTAATGTTGATTATAAAATGTTTATGAATATCTTTGCTGATAGATTGAAGACAATCATTCCCGCCATTATAGATATAGATCAGACAGGCTTCATTGTAAATAGAAATACTTTTGATAATATAAGAAGAACTTTAACATTAATAGATTTTGCAAATAGGAAAAAGAAAGATTTAACACTTATTAGTCTTGATATAAGTTCAGCATTTGATTCAGTAAGTTGGGACTATCTGTTTACCTTAATGAAGTGCACAAACTTCTCGGATGCATTTGTAAATCTAATTGAACATTTATACAAAGGAATGTTGGCTTATATTAAGGTAGGAACATATGTTTCACAAAAAATACCCATTCTTAAAGGTACAAAACAAGGATGTCCACTTTCTCCACTATTATTCACTTTAGTAATGGAGCCTTGGGCTAATTTGATCAGAAACAGTACTGACATAGAGGGTTTTGAAATAGATGAAAATACAACATCCAAAATTCAACTTTTTGCAGATGATGTTCTAATTACATCAGCAGGATCTAATTCTTCTATACAGTCTCTATTTGATAACATGATGAATTTTAAAAGTATTTCTGGTTTAATATTCAATGAAGAAAAACTAAAATACTACCTATATATACGAAAAAATATTCTCATTAGTGATTTTACTAAATATGTACCCAATTCAGGTCAGATAACTTATTTAGGTATAATACTATCTAAAGATATTAAATCTATTATATATAATAATTATAATACCTGTTTTCTTAATATACAAAATATTTTTAATACCTGGAATAATATGTTTTTTACTATGGAGGAGAGACTTACAATTATTAAAATGATAATATTCCCCAAGATTTTATACTTAATACAATCAATAATACTTCCACCTACAAAATAATTATCAAGAAACTGAACACACTAATGTTAAATTTCTTATGGGCACCTAATAGACCTAGGATTGCATTAAAGAAACATACTAATAGCTGGTCTCAAGGGGTATTTCTTTTCCAGACTTTAATTTATATACTATCTCTTCTATTGTAAAAGTTATTACTTTATTAATAGATCAGTCATATGTCACAAAATGGAAAGATTATTGGGAGCTAATTAGTATACACTTCATGAAAATCTCCTTAACACATAAAAATATGATTGTAAATAACTCCATGTTATGGTTACTAAAGGAATTTTGTACTTCACCTATTACACCTAAACATATGGTTTGTTACCCATTAAATATTATTATTAGTTATCGTAACTTTATATTCATGCACCCTAAGTATAGGGAATGGAATTTTATTGTATTTCCTATAATGTATACTCAGGGTATGCTTTTGTCATCTACTTCTGAAGGAACTCATTTAGCTATAGATAATGATCTAAAGTACTGGTATCAGTTGATATCTGATAATAAAGTTAAAAATCTAGATTTCTTAAAACAAGAATTTGATCTAAGAGAAACTTGCTGGTTAGAGGTTCAGACCTTTAGACAACATCTCATTAATAAAATAGATTTAATGTCTATAACTGTTAAAGAATCTATTCCAACACTGATTGATTACTTGATATTAAATTTACAACATAAAGTTTCTGATAAAGGTAAACTTTCATACATACATAAAGTTATCAGACAAGAAACTTTTACAGTGTAGATTCATACTGGAATTATTTCACTTCTATTAATGGGGACCCACCAAATCAACAAGATAAACAATATATATTGGAATCTGCTTATAGAACTACGTCTTCCATTGTCTGGAGACTTTATACATGGAAATTTTTACATAGATCTTTTATACACCTTTGATGATGAATAAAATAAATAATAAAGATAATCTATGTAAGAGATGTAATGTAGAAATTAATGCTGACTGGGCTCATATGTTTTATGACTGTATAAAATTGAAAGAATACTGGAAGTCAATTAATGAATTTTTGCAGGCTCTTTTTACAGATAATTTCATTATTTCTAAATCTCTTATATTATTCAACACACCTGTACCTCAAAGTGTTAAAAAGGTTAAGCTTCCCTTGTTATGGTCTATTCTAGCAGTGGCTAGGAAAATAATAACTAGAAATTGGATTTCAGATACACCTCCTTCGTTCAATGAATTTAAAAATGTTATGAATATAGTGTGCCATATGGAAATAAACACAATTAGGACTAGAACAAAAAGAAAAACATCTTATTTTATTGTATGGGATAATTTACAAAATTTGTTAAAAAAATTTTAATTTCAATAGCATGGTATTTTAGTTTAATTAATTGATCTGATTGTAGTGGATGTCTTTGTAAATACTTTAGTTGTTTTGTTGAATATTATAATAATACCTATTTTTAATTACTTGTATAAAATTGCTATGATATTTCTCTTATATGTTAAAACAATAAACCTGTTTTGAAAAAAAAAAAGAAAGAAAAGGATTACAGATGGTTAAATTTTCATGCCATCAAGTTAGAAATAACTTTTAAACGAGTTCTGCAATGTTTCCAAGTGTTCACAGATATCTCTTTTCAAAAATAAAATGACAGGGAATTTTGTATTTCAACTCCATTTTGGTAAAGCACTTCCTCCAACATGGGAAAGTTTGCAAGAATGTTGGCCCCTATTCTCTTCTTCCATATTGGTAAGTTAGCCAATAAAGTTTGTAATATTTCAGTTGCATCCGTGTTGGTGGCTTGACAACCTTGAATGGAACGATTTATCACATTAATATGGTGAAAAATATCTGCCAGGTAAGCCAACTCATGGATAAAATCCTTTCTTTCAAAATGTTCCAAGAGTGGGTTTTCTCTTTCCTTCAGAAAAAGTGAAACTTCTCCCTTAGTTCAAACAAGTGCTTCAAGACTTGCCCTCTTGAAAGCCAGTACACTTCTGTGTGGTAGAGAAGCAGTTTGTGTTCTGCTCCCATTTCTTGACAAAATTTTTTAAAACTATGATGATTCAGTGAACTTCTTTTGATGAAGTTGATAATTTTTATGGTCGCTGAAAAAACTTTTTTCGGGTTGTTGTTAAGAGCCTTTGTTGCCAGTAGATGTCTATGTAGAAAGCAATGAGTGATGATGACTTGAGGAGCTTCTTTTCTCTATAAAGTACCAAAACCAGATGTATTACCAATCACTGCAGGAGCTCCATCAGTGCAAAAAGAATGAAGTTTTTCTTTCCAGTCAAAGTTTTGTTTTTCAAAAAACTTTTTACCATTTTGAAAACGTCAATGGCCTTTGTAGTTTCTGAAAGAGACTCACAAAACAAGAATTCTTCTTTGATGGTGTCAGCATGCACATTACGAACAAAAACAAGGAGCTGGCTACATTGAGAGATGGATGTTTGTAGTTTCATCTAATTGCATACTGAAGGAGAATGGCATGGCTGACAATTTCTCAATTACCTGCTTCAAAATATTTAAATACATATCAACTATTCTAGAGTGTATTACATCATCTGACAAGAGAACCACTTCCAGTTTTTTTCCTCTGTTCCAGTCCACAAACCAGTTTGATCATTTCCAGTGCACATGGCTTTACTAACGTCTCTCCAACAGTGTGAGGCTTACTTTTGCTTAGTTAACTGGTAAGCAAGTTTAGATGATGCTTCAAGAAAAGGCTTTGTAAAATGGCAAATTCAAGTTTTGGAAGTGTCCATACTTTTTTGAATTGAGCTTTATTCGTACAACCCCCCCTCCACATCTTTAGATGCATTTTCAGCATGGGTAGACATGAGATGCGCTTTCAGTTTTTATGGTTTCATACCTCCGTTCACAAGAATTTTTCTGCACAAAAAACACTGCAGTTTTTGAGTCCCGTCACATTTATTAATGCAAGTGAAACCAAATAATACTTCCTTTTCTTTGACATTTCAACTTAAAATGGGTCTGCAAAAAATATGAAATAAATGAATCTTAAATAAAACATTTAATACATGATTTAATTGACAGTCTTTAAAACTCCATATTTTGTAGGGTTTTATGTAATTTGTTTGATAAATCTGAATATAAATAAGTAATTTGTATGTTAATTAATTAGTGTAAGATATTCAAAAAATTTGTTTGACAATTAAGTACAGTATTGCAGGTTTTACAATTTATCTCAAGTTTGAACACTTTTAATGGCTTTTAACTCTTAGATAGACACGCAGATTACAGCAGATTAGGATTTGTGTCCTTTCTAGAATTCAATGTCTTTTATTGAATTGCTGGATAAAGTAGCAGGGCTTTCAGAGCCTTCCTAGAAACCTAGAGACAAAAGAAAAATGTAATGGTTGTGGGCATTTGCACAGATATTGCTAGGATTGACTGGTATACATCACAATATCAGCAACTAAGAAAGACATAGATGTTGATTGCGTGGATCGATAGATTCACAGGTGGGCATGCATACATGCCTGTAGCACTGCAGGGAACTTCATTGTTGGACCAGTATACATGTCCATAGCAGTGAAAAGGTTAAATAACATACTAAACTGTTATCTAAAGTTTGAGCTTCCCCTATTACATCTCACCCTCATGTATATTAACACTCCACCTATCTTAATATCTTCAATATTCCTGCAAAATTATTTAAATCCATGTCATCACTTTTTTATTCCTCACCTTCATAGCACACACATTACCAGACCTCCATTGCACCAAGCATCATATCTCCTACTAACCCACAATCGCACGCATGAAACACATCATCACACACTTCCTCTACATATCACCTATATAATATATTTTCACATTCTGTGACATTTACATGTACAAATACATAAAACCTAAACCCACAACAATAAATGTAGCCAAAAAGATTAAAAACAAACTTAAATGGTACTAATGTTTTCTACACTCTCTAAAACTTGTACTCGGTGGTGATATACACCACAAGCTAGGTCCTTCCCATACCACGAATACTTCTCACACTGTCACTATATTACAGATCCAAACATTAGTATCTCCACCTATCAGAAGATCCAGCTTATTTCACAAAATAAATCTTATTTGCAATAAACTGCAAGATTCCATGTCTGCCTATCATTCTATTTCCCAGTCATTACAGAAATATGGTTAAAACCTGAAATAAAAGACAATGAAATATGCTCCAAAGCTTTAACATAGCCATTATATATAAAAACTGTAGTCTACCCCTACCCTCTCCAAAAACTTAACACAGAAATTGCTGATCACTAAACTAAATCTGAACCACAGAAAGACCATTTTCATTACTGCACTATACATCCCCCAGGAAATAATACATCTACTGCAGAAGGCATCCTCTGATGGATAGCTCATAAAATACACCAAAAGGCCATTAAATGAATGACCTACATGTATTCTAACTTGTGTTGAACATGCCTGGTTTACACTCGTAGCCAGCATGTCTATTCATGTTAAAAGTGGCCTACTTATGAAAAACTAGTAATTCTGAACTGACCAGTTTTGTAAAACTTTAACAAACAATGAAAGTGACTCACTTCCTTCCACTTATTTATTAAGAAATAATTGAAATGGGGAAACACTTGAATGTAACACAGTCACTGGGGAACTAACGTAAGAATGCTCAACTTCACCATTTGGTCACTGAACGACTACTAGGTGCTGATTTGCCAGACAGTTTGTCAGCTACATTGCACGATAGTCCGAACGAACACAGCAAGACCCGTGATCATGTGTGATCTAGTGGCGGGTCTAATAACTGCCGTAATTTCAAAGTACAGATGACCATAACAGATTTTTGGAGTTATGCAACAACTGTAATGTCATATGAAAACATCTGTTATTTGTATTGGTGACCACAGATACAGCTGTAATATTACTGTAATGTATTGCATGCATTCATAAGTGAAGGACATGCTAGATTTCGGTTAGGTTAGGGAAAATAAAGATAATGAGTTGATTTTTTCCCATCCAAGCTTACGGACCCCTGAAACCTTTACACAGACCCTTTGGGGGTCCATAGTCCAGGGAGTTCTAAGGGAGTAAGAAGGGTTTCTGTGATCTACTAGTGAAAAGTATGTGCATAGTATCTACCTATATACATGTACTTAACCAGAAAATTTAGCTTGGAAGAGGGACTAGTCATATGTTTTATCATCCACTGAACACAAGTGTTTTTCATCCATTGTCCCTGCATATTTTATGTATCAGCTTAAGCATCTGGTATTCTAGTTTAGCTTTAAAGCTTTTTATTGTGTTTTGTTTTCTGATATCGATAGACAGCTGTCTCATTGTTGCAGTGCACATTTTTGTGAATGCTTCTCCAAGTGATTTCTAAGCAGTGACACAAACAATTTCACTTTGGGACTTTTTAACTGTGTATGATAGCATTGTTGCAATAAGTAAAAACTGAAGTTTGATAATTCTGAACACTAGTGAACTGAAGAGCATAGTTACTCCATTTTAGGCTGCTAGCCAGTGACTCATTTTAGTAATTCACATTGGTTTGTCTGTGTATTTGCTAGGAGCAAATGATCTTATTTTCAGTCATTTGTGTAAGATAGGTATTATTATACGAATGGAATGATGAGTGGTATTCCATATTCTAATTTAGGATTAGGACATTTCTAGCTGTAGTTTCCCTTGCTCTGGGTGAAAAGAGGTGTGAACTTTTTTAACATACCCTGGGGTTCAGTAATACCTGCACTAAGTGTACACCATTCTGAGTGAGCAGACAATACAGACATAACTCACACCTTCTTCCTCCTAATTTTAATTTTCCTACTGATAGTCTTGCAGCTTTAAGTATTGACAGGGATTCATAAAGGTTACTACAAAGTGTAGGCTACAGTGTAATCTTTCTGGGTGTCTAGAAAGCACAAAAAATGTGATAAGAAGGTTCGTGAATACATATCGTGCACACTTAGTGTACGCTTTATTGAATCTAGCTGATAATTTTATTTGGTTTAGTACTTCAATTGTTATTTCAGTGAGTGGCATAAAGTTTAATTTAGGATGTAGTACAAGGACAATACATGTTTGTTTTTAAGTCAGTGACAAAGGTTTTTTATGCAAGCCTTTAAAATTAAGAAGGAGTTGTTTAGCAAGAACCGGTTGAGTTCTGAAAAACATGATTCCAGACTTTGAGGTATTTATGCACAGCTTATTATTACTGTTGTTGACCCAGGTGGCTAATTTATTAAAGCTTTCATGTACTGTTAGTATGATTTGACTGAAAGATTTTTCTGTGTGCAGCATGAAAGTATCAACCATATAAAGCAAAAGCTTTAGAGAAGGGAGAATCATATGTTAATTCATTCAGAAAAAATGATCAGGAGGGATCCCAGAACAGAAATGTATAACACTGGTTTACAGAAACTGTCAATAATATTCCATGGGTTAGTGAGCCACGTTCTGAGATGTGAACATTAGCAAGGACTTGGAAGGTTCAGTGTTTTTACTGACGCTAAGTCTAACCAGTTTATGTAGGTGTAATTCATCGACCACTGTCATGAAGATTCTGGTCATATCTATGAATGTCCCTGACATTATTTTATTGTCACTCATGTTAGTAATGCAAATGATTTTGTATATAGGCAGTGATGGGGCTAAAGCCATTACAGAAGCCATGATGTTTATCACACAGGAGCCCATAATTATTAATATTTATTTACTGGGAAAGTCCAACTTGGAACAAAGCCAGTTTTTAGTGGAGGCTTGGGGAGAAACTCTCCAGATGCATGTCTTTGTAACATGGGACGAAACTGGAGCACCCAGAGGAAACCCACATGAATGCAGGGAGGACATGCAGACTCCACACAGAAAGCACTCCAGCTGAGAATCAAACCAGAGAACCTCTTGCTGTGAGGCAACAACACTACCGCTGCACCACTGTGCCACTGTGCCATCTTTTGAATACTCTTTCAAACATTTTTGTGAGTGGGCAATGGCTACAAATGGGTCTATAGTACTTAAGAGATTTAGGGGCACTAATTTAAATAGAGACAGAATAACAGTATGTTTGAATGGAGTTGGTATAACTCCATGTATTACTAATGAAATGAAAATTAAAGTAAGTTGTTTCTCACATTTTTTGTGTGGCCCGTCTGATGAAGGCTGGAAGAAATGTGCTGAATGTAGGACCTTACTTTTTTTTTTTTGCTATCTTTTATTCTGTATAACTGGAATTTCTCTGGAAAGAGATGCTTGCTAGAGAATACTGTTGTGTAGAATATGGAAAGTAGCAGGAAGTATTTATAATCATTGATGATATCTGTATTTGTACGATTAGTAGTAGTGGGCCTTTTATTAGTGATGTGATCAGATAGTAGTTTGATGGCTTGCCATATTTGTCAAGGGCTTGTAGTTAGAGTTGTTTATTTCTTATGTATGTTGTCTTAGTAGTACTTGTTGACATTCTGCGAGTCCCATTGTTGATTATTAATTTGATTAGCTTTGCAGTTTTTTTCCAGGTAGTGTCTCTTTTTTCATTAATTATTTTAGATGTGTTGTTATCCATGGGCAACAGTGCCATTTAAATCACTTCACTGTTGCAGGAAATACAAAGTTTTAAATTACAGTAAACTGATTAGTGAAGTAAGTGAGAGCTGCAATAGGATCTGTTTAACTATAAAAAGGAGACTAGTCTATGTTGTTAAGTAAATTGAAGAGGTCAGCTTCCCTAGATTCAGAAAATGACCTGCCTTTAACTATTTGTGATTGTAAGAGACCATGAAGACAGCACCTGGCAGTGATCACTGAGATTATTTGGTAGGACATTAACCGATTTTCACCTAAACCCTATATTAGTTATTGTAAGATCCAGTAATGCAAGTTTGTTAGAGATAAGGTTAAGAGCTTTTTACACAAGTGTGCAGTATTTAATTATTTTCCCAAAAGTTCCTTGGGGCTGCATTTGTAGTATTAGTATTTGGGAGATACATTACTTGTGGGTGATGCATGTGAAATATTTAAGATGACATAGGAGGGATGGCGATAAGTTAATTGTGTTATAGAAGGCATTTTGCTGGCATATTTGTTTTTGGGTGGAAAGTTGCTGTAGAGGTATAGTGCCTGTAAGGAATAAATTGCAAAGCATAGTGAAATGTTATGAATGGAAGAGAAACATGTTTCGAGTGACATGGTAAAGTCTGCCGTGGTGTATATGCCTGCTAAAGAAGTAATGTGTTTTGGAGATAAAAAGAAGGTACTAGGAGAGTGAGAAGGTTGTCCTTTGTTTCAAGAAGTGTACAAATGCAGGGGAAAGGAATGAGGTATGTAAGAAGATAGAACAAAGGATGCTCCAGCTTGTTGCAGTGACAAATGTTTGAGAAAAGATACTGAGGTGCTTAAGAGAAAGGGAGATAATGAATGTGAAGAGGGTTATTTCAGGTTAGTTAACATGGGAGGTCTGAAGCATTTTTTTACCAGTTAAGTCTGACTTGTAATTAAGCCAATTTTCAGCAGAGGCCAGTGGAGAAACACTCCAGATGCATGTCTTTACAAAGTGGGAGGATACCGGAGCGCCTGGAGGAAACCTACATGAATACAGGGAGGACATGCAGACTCTGCACAGAAGGAACCCCAGCTGAGAATCAAACCGGTGAACCTCTTGCTGTGAGGTGACAATGCAACTGCTGCAGCACTGTGCTGTCCGAGTATAATAGGCAGCGGTTACATCCAGAACAAGTCTACGTAATAAGAAGAGTTTGAGATAGTCACATTGGGTTTCAGAGCAACATAAAGAGATCTTTGTAAGGCAATACGTACAGATGATCGATACAGCAATGTCCAGACTCACAGGGGTTTTCCCGGTGGGACTGAGTGTACATTAGGGCTCAGCCTTGAGCCAACCCCTGTTCATACCAGTAATGGACTATATCAGCAAACAGTGTGTAGGAGAGAGAACAATAAACTGCTGTATACAGACGATGTGGCACTACAAGCAGTCTATCAACAGGACCTAGAGCAAATGACAGGGACTGGGATGAAAAACTTAGGTTTCAAGACTTTCATTATTTAGAACACTGAATAAATTTGGAATCACTTAAGTATGAACTGTAATGGATTCCCCATTACTGACTCCTTTATAAATCAACATAAAAATAGACTGAATAATATATAAAAGTGCGTTTGCTTGCATACCATTGTGAGGAACTATGGCTTTCATGCATTTTTAACTAAATAAACAGTCCATGAAAGCAAACTAATTCTGAGATACAGAAAATACATGGATTCACAGAAAAGCCAAATTTTCCTTCTGTTTGTGAGGTGGTGTGTGACTCCAGAGTTAGTATTCTAATTTGGGGCTGTTGGACAAAGCCTTCATACTGGGGTACAGGAGAAGTCCCCTTGCAAAAAAAGTATTTTGAAATATAAGCTTCTTTTAAACATACAAATTGCCCTACATATTCAGTGTGTTACAGTTTAACATTCAGAAAGTATGTACATCCCATTGTTTCATGTACTACTTTGTGACCTCAGCAGTGACAATATACACATATCCTTCTTAGTATGTGATTTTTTTAGAAACTTGAAACTTGGAATATACTACTTCATGGTATGTGTTGATTGACTGTGCTGTGATTGTGATTTTTCTTTGATTTTTTTTTTTTAATTTCTAATTTTTTTTTTTGTCAAACCTCTACAGCTGACCATCATCTATTGCTTGTGCACTAGCCATCTCTTCTTTGCAAGAATGGTCACTTAGTTGCAGCACATTTTATTTTTATACTATTTTTAAGGCAAAAAAGTGATCTTGCAGTTATAATATAAAAAAGTAGGGGTACTGTGTCTTGCTATTCACCCATTTCAGTCTTGAAAGAAACAACTTAGTATGCAGAAGTTCAGGGCCCCAGGTGGGCAAGCCACATAACACCTACCCCCCACCCCCACAGCAAGCGAAGGCAATTTTTGTCATTAACAAGCAATATTGGTAGAAGCAGGCAAGCAACATCATGAATATCATACCACAGCACCAACAACCAAAACAATTAATTACAGCCTTAACCAACCTTCCATAATGAACATGTGAACAGTATACTTTCATAATGTGGAAGGAACGGACAAAATGTGGAACATTTACTGACTAGAAAAGAAGCTAACAGCACAGCCTTTATACTTATAAAATGGTTTTGTGGCCAAGTTGTCTGTCTTTGCATGCTAGAACAGTCACTTGATTTCAATAACATTTTCCTTTTACACTATTTCTATTTTAAGGTTAAAAAAAAGTTAGCCAGCAGTCATGTTTTACCACACACATTTTTCTTCAAATGTTTGAGACTCAAGAGAAGGTTGCAGTCCAGGACTCTGAGCAGGAAAGCCAAGCAGCACCACCCAACATGCACACACACACACACACACACACACACACACACACACACACACACACACACACACACACACACACACACACACACACACATAAAAAAAAAATCAGTCAACCTCAAGCAATATAAATAGGAGTAGGCTAGCTTGGTTTACTGACTGAAGTTTGTTACCTAAAATAAACCTTGAGCTGATGTGTGCAATAAGTGAACACAGACACACAGAGACACACACACGCACACACACAGACACACATATATGCATGCTTTCAGAGGTAAACACAAACAGGTACATACATGCACAAAATATTTGTCAGAATGTCTGAATGAAATGTGAGACTTGAGCAAACTGTGTTCCAAAATAGGTTATTTTTTTAATAGTCTGCTATAGAATATCATTCTTAGCAATAGGATTGTTAAGACTCATACCTTGCAGCTACATTTCCAGCTCCATATCTCTCAACTGTCCCAGAATGTGCAGGATGTCCCTGATATTGTCTCATAATTTGTACAGGCCTACATAAATTTTTGATTTTATAGCAAATTGACTGTAATTCTTAGCAATCAATAACATCAGATTAATATTAGAGTTTCATGTTGCTTTTAGTTCAGAAAATGGATGTTGATGCAAAACCAGTTGTTCTATTAATGTTTAAAATAAATCAAAGTGATATTTAAACATTTTACCCAATTTTTTGCTTTGTTCCCCAATTATTTTTGATTTTGTCCAGAATTCTGAACCGCTGAATATTATAAAAAAGCATAGCTGAAGGGTCAGCAGATTCTAAGCTAGCAAAAATTATGCAAAAGTATTCATTTTTAATTGGTCAGTGGCAATAGTTTAATATGTATAATTAATTAAGTTTAGAGTTAAATATAATATCAAAAATGAAGTTTCTTACATTTTGTGAGGCAAGACCTTGACTGCTTTGTCTCCTGCATATGTCTGCTTTCTGCAATAAACCAGACTATTCTTTTCTGCTGAATTCTGTTGTCTGAAGTTATTTTGTTCATTAACAGTTTGGTGCCATGATATCTTGGATCTTTTGAGCTGCTTGTGGATTTCTGCAGCAGAAATCACCTCTGAGCCTATTCTTGACAGGTTTTCTGACTGGTGAATTTCTGGTGTGTTAATACACTGTTCTATTTTTAGACCTTCAGCAGAGTTTGGGGGTCTTTGCAGGTAAGCTTTTACTAGCAATTTCTGAAGTAGATATAATTGTATGTAAGCAGGTTAAACTGTCTGTGAGTGGGGAAATTGGATAAGAGTGTTGACTAATTATTTAAGTGACAAAGATAATGTTTCCCAAAATGAATTTGAGTGGTGTTTAATCATAAAATAACAAGTACAAAAGTATCCTTGGCACATTTGCAATAGGTGTTTAATCAAAAAGGGAAAAATTAAGCAACAGAAAGGTTTTCCTTAAAGTATGACAGCGGGTTTATAATCCTAGTTGCATATCAATTTTCTTTAGCATATGAGTCAGTAAAATTATTGTATTGAAGATACAATGAGTGCGAATGAAGGTGCATTAAAAGAGCAAGAGTTTGGAACTCCAGACAGGCATATATTTAATAAATAAGTTTAAGACAGTTGTAATTACTTGGGAAAATGGTCAGAGCTCACTAAAAAGATAGTGTACTACAGTTCCCAGAGGGAGGAACTTTTGATAAGAATATTTTACAAAATCTTAAAAAAGTAATGAAATAGAAAGGAAAAAAAAGGATTGACTTGTTGGACAGTGTTTAATAGCTCAGACCCTTTAGTGCTAGAAAACTCTAATTCATCTAAAAGTTAACAAAAAGCAGGTGTTGGACGGGCATACATTTTTGAACAATAAGAATTATGAAACTCTAATGACTGGCATTATTGACTGACTGCAATCCTTAGCAATTTATCAAAAAAAAAAGAAATTATCCAGGGACAGAAGCTCCTCAGGTAGCACACTGTCCTATAGTGTTAAAAGATTGGTAATTGTAGGTGGCTGGATTAATTTTTTTCAATATTGCCACTGCAGTGCAGCATAATGGGAGGGGGGTGCTGCACCCCTGTCCTTTAGATGAGACACATGACCTATCTGCCTGTGCTGGTGGTAGCCATATGCAAAAGAACCCCAAAGCACTTATCAAAAAGAGCAGCAGTTCTTTATTGAAGCAAATCACAGTAACATCATATAAAATTTTAAAATATAATCCCTTATTTAAAATAAAGATCTTTTTCAACATTCGTTCTCCTTTTTATATTTGTAAAACTATACAATATTAAAAACAAACCCCATAATATCTTACTTTCCTTATCCTCCCACCAATTTATCCATAACCACTTTTCTACTGTTCTTATTTCATACTCATCACATTTTTATTATACAAAACTTCATTGCATCTAGCCAACTAATATGTGCAACTCCTTCATAAAATCATTTGCATATAGATTTTTTTCAATATATTAATTTCTCATTCTTATCCAGAATTTTTTCATTCTTTCGCACTCTCAAAAAAAAAAAAACCACGGTCAACAGATTCCTCCTTGTTGCACATATAACATAAGTAATCAGACAACTGCTTGTACTTCATGAATGACTTTACTGGAAGTTTATTCACTTTCAGTTTCTACAAAAAAAATCTTCATAGTACTTAATATGCAAAAATCTTCTTGTCATACTTAAAATACCTTCTTTAATTTTACTTTTTATCCCATGCCAAGGGTTCTGTAACATTCATTTTTTACCAAGTTTTCCTACTTTGTTCACTTCCAGTACATGACTTTTGCATTAGCTTCCCCTTTATTTTTTCATCTCCCTTATAGTAACTTCATGGATTGTTTCAATTTGAAAATGTGTTCATATTTTACACTTAATATTTTAGTTACAATGTCTTTATATATAATGTAATATATATATATATATATATATATATATATATATATATATATATATATATATATATAAACATTCAATACTTAAAATAAATGCAATGAACACCAAAAAATTTCAATATTTATTAAACCCAGTCACCTCTATCTTTTGCATCATATTCTATATCTGTTTTTATAAGGTTTAATCTAAAACTCCAAACTTTATGAACAGTTACTTTTAATAGATTTCCTTTCAAGCTTTCCTGGAAACATAACTACTGTACCTAAATAGCTTAGCTTTCCTAATATTACTGAATGTATTAATTAAACTTTTTCTGGAAAGATAACTCGTATAAGTTAATTACACACAGAAATCACATCCTTTATTCCTTGTATTAAATCATTCCATTGTTTAATATAATCTCCAAATGTAATGCCTAGTAAAATACATGTCAGTATGATGGCTAATGAAATGTATGCCACCTATTTTCCTTATTTCTCCAGTTCCTTTACTTTTCCTCTACTTAAATCTAATCCAACCATTTTCAAAAAAAAAAAAATACAAACCCTACAGGACAACACCCATACCTTGTTTTTAATATTATGACAGTATTATCTGTATAACATATCATTATAGGCAATTTCACTAAGTCCCTGTAAACCAAGTTTCTATGTCACACTTATTTATTTAACAAGATTTCCTACCAAACCATAAAGTATCATGCTGATCTGGCATCCCTGACACACTCCACATTTAACTTCAATACCTCTGCTTAACCATCAATTTAGTAATATGTTTGTAGTTGTATTTTCATAAATAACTTCCAAATAATTAATAATTTTATGTAGAAAATTTATATTCTTTGAAATAGTCCATAACAGATATCATAACTTTTTAATATCGCATGAAATCCGTTTATCTTCACTTTGGTTTTATGCAAATTTCTTTATGACTTCCTTACATATAGCCAACATATCTCTACCATCCTTTCCTTTCATCCCATACACTTCATCACCAATTACTTCTTTTATGACATTATTAAACATTATTTGAAAAAAAAAATCATTTTTTTAATCATCAAATATTGATAATGTTATCAAGTTACTTAATAGTTTCTTATCACCCTTCTTCTAAATGTCTAATAATGCTTCTACACATTTCTCTTAACTTTATGCCTTCATTTATCCACTCATGTATTACTGTATAAAAAGTTCTTTTTTGCTAATTTTTCTGTAAAATGTGTAATCACGACCTTTTTCTCTGGTACAGACTCAATTGAATATTTTTAATTTCTCATTGTGCATCCTCTTTAATCTGTTTCTGTGCATGCATAGCTTAAGAAAACATTTTATTGTTATAATTGTCTTCCTGCTTATTAACGATCACACCTTTCTCATTCGGTACCTTCATTGCCATAGTGCATTATACTTTATTCTTCTTCTTCTTTTGGCTTTTCCCAGTTAGGGGTCGCCACAGCAGATCACCTGTCCGCTCGTGATTGGCAGTGGAGTTTTACGGTGTCGAGTTGCCAGCCCAGCGCCCAACCTTCCACTTAAGGCACACACACGCACACATTCACACCTAGGGCCAATTTGGAGTGTCCAATCCACCTACAGCATGTCTTTGGGATGTGGGAGGAAACTGGAGTGCATTATACTTTATTAGTTTACTTAAAAAGGATTAAGCTCTTCATTTCTATGACATATGTTTGCCTTAATAACGTGTTTCTTATATTTCTTTCATTCAATATAAATAGTATTTTGCTGTGCCACTGATTTCTCATTGCTTTCTCATTATTACTATCTGTGACTTCTAATTTCTGACTTTCTTCCTCATTAGCTTCTTTTTTGCTTCTATGCCACAAATGTTCTAAATTAAGGTACATAGTATTATAATTTATTTAGTAGTCAACCCACTACTCTATCCAATTTCTATAAAATAAATCTCTAATTTGTAAATATTATGGAAATATCTCCTACCTTTCATCTTGTAATACCTGTAACTTTGAGCAGTGATCAATCCTTTACATTCCTTGCCCTCGTAAACTGTCTATTTCCAAAACAGACCATAATATTACATGATCAGAAAATCCACAAGGTGCCAGTATTAACTTCCTTTAATCCCTCTGACAGTGTAAAAAGGTAAATGTCTGTCTTTACCTTTCCTCTCCTAGAAGTATATTTATGTTCCTGTACTACTTTAAGTAGAAATTGTGAAAAACATTTCTTAACTTCTCCCTTTTGCTTTCTTTTTCTTCCCCTAATATCACAATTAAATTCTACCTAAATCACTACATTCATGTTAACAGTAATTTTTTATATGTTTATTTAGTACCTGATATAAATGCATAAACTGACATCATTCTTATTATTGTCCTTTAATACAGCAATCTAATATAATTAACTTTCATGAAAAAATAATTGTCACTTCATAAATGCTATATAACTCACCATATACAATATTATTATTCCAGAACATAAATCAACATTACTCATAGAGCTTATAATCTTTCCTTTCCTTACGTGCCTTAACTGTTCTTTCTACTTTGTTATTTAAACATACATTTTAGAATCATATCTTATTATATTTTAACTGCTTACACCATTGTACAACAGCAATTCTTATACTGATTACAATAAGAAAAGGGTCAGAAAACCATATCCTTTACCTGTTTTTGTATCAGTTTGTCTTTCAAGACTTTTTTATTTTCTTTCTGAAACTCAGTTCCTATAATATCTTTCATTTTTATGAAACTTTTCAGTCTATTTAGATTTTTAACACATTTACCCTACAACCAGGCATTCTTTATCATTTTTTCCTTCATCTATTGAAACATGTTCCCCTACCCCCCTTCATTATAACTAGGTAATTCTACAGCAGTCAACTCAGCTTGCACAGTCTGTTCCATATGTTCATTTTCTTTAACACGGTCATACCATCAGTGTTGATTTAATTTACAATACTTGCAGGGCCTACCTGTCACCATATATTACGTAACCTTTTTATACATTCATTAATCAAATTATATTATGCAGTACAAAAACACATTTTAGGCTGTCACAAATATCTAACAGTTCCTTTGATTCCATTAAGCATAACTATACATTGAATATGTTTTACAATGTTTTTATTTTCTCTCAGTGCTACCACCCCAGTCAAAAATTTCCTTTCATCGTATCATTTGTCCATAGAGTGCACAGACTGACATACAGATAGAAAATAGCTCTAAATTTCTTTTTGTTGTGGGTCATCAGACCTAAAACAAACTGTTATGTCTCTTGTATAGGATCGGAATAACTGTTTGAAACACATATCCATGACAAGGATACTTCTGCTTTGAGTGAATTGTATACACAAATTCTTCATTAATTCAAATGTCTCAACAGTCACATTAGACTATGAAATGTCAAAACTGGTTAATCTTCACTCATCAGTCAACATAAGAGAAAGTCTTCCAAAGCTCTGTGTGCAAGTACTGTAACCAAAGTCCTCAAAAAATACCTCAACAACAAGCACATTTGCTGATTCCCCCTCATCCATAACTGCTGTCTCAAATATTATTTCCACAGATTTTTTGCTCTGCTACAACTTAACAACTTACAGGATACCTCCTGCTCCATATCACTGGTCCCCCCCCCCCCCCCCCGACTGGCACATAAACAGGAAAAGACCGTATCTCCTTTATTTAACAAATCTTAACTATTTACAATATAAACTAAACAACTAAAATATTTACATTATTTACAATATTATACACATACGATTTACATTGACCTCATATCCACTTTTTTACATTCAAAACACGTTTATATCTGACCCCCAATCTACTTTCCACAACCACAATCTTATTTTTTAACAATTCTGACAAAATCCCATTTAGCATTATGTATAATTTTCACTCTTTTGTTCCAAATTATCCACATGAGATTAAATATTTTTATCAACTTTTTAGATAAACACTTAATCCTTATCTTTATATAAAAAAATCAGTCATATCCAAATTAACATTTTTCTATCCCTTAATTTTGTCTAAATAATTATTCTCATCTAAGTCCATAACACATCAATTCTTTTATAGTTTAAAAATACATGTTCAGCATTTTCTTCCTTATGGCAATTATTACATATTCTTTCACTTATTTTTTATATAGCATGTTTGCTTTGACTGGTAATTTCCATATCACCAGTCTCCACAAAAAAATCACTACATTCTACTCTCTTTAAATCTATGGTTTCTTGCTTTTATAACTCTGATTTTCATTTGCTCCAATTATTTCCATGGGTATACATAACAATATTTCACCATTACTTTTTATATCACTTTTTTCTTTCATCTTCTAAATTTTCTATACTTATTTTCCACATTACAATTTTCTCTTGATATGCTTTCATTTCTTCACTCATATAGTCTTTTCATAAAATCCCATATGTTTTATATTTGTTTTCCAGTAATTGACTTATCAAATTACCATTCTTTCTTTTAACCATTTAAGTATTTTATATAGATGTAGCAACATTTCAAATACCACTGGATTTATAAGTCCTAAACCACCATATTCTTTTGCTACATAAAGCACACCTCTTTTTACAGAATTAAGGCGAGATCCCCATATAAAGGAGAAGGTAGTATTAATAATAACTTTTTCAGTTAACAACAGCATACTAAACACACTAGCCATATATAACATATTTCCTAATGCAACATAGTTAAGAAAATAAACTTTTTCTTGAATGAAAGTTTAAAAGTCCTCCAAAAAGAACATACCTTTTAATTTTTTTCATAATATTTCTGAATTACAGTAATATAACATTTTGTTTTCCAAATGTGATACCTAATAACTTTACTTCTTTAGAATTAAATTCAGTACCCTAAATCCTACCTTCTTGCCCTAAACATTTACTTTTTTCTATGTTCAAACACATACCAATTTTATCTCAATACAAATTAAATTTGCTTATAGCTTATAACATAAACATAAACATAAACATTAAGGTGTCTACAAAATATCCCAACTAACAAGCTAAAACAAAGAGTAAAAAGGTATATGGATGTTTATGGATATCAGCTGGGTATGACACCCTGTGTTTCCAAAGGTCAAACATTCCTGTTATGCTTTGCTGATGATGTCATAAGAAGACAGAAACATGCATGTCCACAGCTAGAGGGGTTTGGCTTTAATGGCCTGAAATTGTCCATAAATAGACTTAAAAATAAAAGTAAAAGAAAAAAAGGCATGGTCATTCAGAATTACCCTTTAGCTGAAACACCTGGTATCCTAAAGGGATGATTTACATATATCCCATGGAGTCTCTGAGGCAAAAGGTTTAAAGTATCACATAGTTAGAAGTCTAGCTTTGCTATATTTTTCTTTTTGTGTTTTTTTTAACCAGTTGCTTATCTGTGTGACCTCTTTACTCTTTGTTTTTCATTTTTTTCCATACAAATTTAAAAATTCCACTACATTATTCCTTATATTTAATACATTCATTAAACCACTCATTTAATACTTCTTTGAAATACATCTTTTGACTTAATGTCATGTTCTTGTAAGTTGATATTCTAAGCCATCCAGACCTGCTGCAGTGTATATATTTACTTGTCTTAATATTATATCTAGTTCTTCTAATCTTATATTTTTTTTCCAAATCTATATTTCCTCCTGAGAGAAAGTTCTTACATTCCATTATATCCTTTGTTCTTTAATAATATATTTAAGTAAATTTCTTTTATATTCTACAATACACGTTATATCTCTTTAGTCTTTCTGTACTATCCTTTTTTTTTTGTCTATTAATTCTCTCATTATACTGTCTTCCTTAAGTAATTAAGGAGCTATTTCTTCTTGTTTAGCTTGTAGCAAATATCTTTGTTTATGCAACCATTTTTTTTTTAATTTTTTTTCTTGTTTCACTGCATATAACTCTTGCTCTTTCTTGAAATATTCATTTTCATTCCTTTATAAAATTTTAAGAACTTCTTCACTTAGCTTATTATACAATAACATTTTTATATTTCTTTTTAAAATACATCCACCATTCAAACCATTTTTATAGAACTGACACATACTTATGTGATCTTCCCATAATTCTAACTTTATTCTTTCAACCTCACCTACTCGCTGTACTTCATTAATTCTTTTCAGACTTCTTACTATCTTAACGTTACCAACTTTTTCTCTGTATTCTATCCAGATAGCTTTATGGTCTGAAAAAACTGTGTCTAATGTACCTTCACGTTTTATTTCACATCTTTCTTAAAGCAAAAAATAACCTGTCTGTGCTCTACATATTCCTCTACTATATGTCTATGAATTTTTCTTCCATAATCTTAACTTCCCACATCTCATCATTTCTATAACTTTTTTTACATCATTTTTTTATTTTTATTTCTCAAGTTACAACTGAAGTCTCCTACTATAATAACTTCCATATTAATGGCAATGTAATTCAATATTACATATATTTTCTTTCTTTACTAGTTGCATATGCATATAATGCAATTATTCTATAGACTTTCTCTCTCCATCTACATCAATAACCATAATCCTACCCATTAAAATAATAATATCATGTACCTTAACTGTCTTTTGCATAAGTATTGATATTCCTGAGCATACATCTTGACCTAAATTCCAGTATATCTCATTATCCCACAAACATTCTGTTTAAAATCTTTCTTCTTTCATTACAAATCTTGTATCTTCTAGTATAGTGATATCACTATTACATTTTTGCAGCAGTCTGTAACAGCTAGTCATCTAACTATGCTCTTAAAACTGTTAACATTCAGTGCTAATATCCTGCAATTACCATTATTTCTATTTAAAAAAATGTTGTAGGAAAAAGAGTAAAACCTTCATCATCTTCCTTTCTTTTCCTTTGTGTTTAATCCAGTATTTCTACTGTTTCTTCTTTAAAATGCTTCCACATATGACCTACCTTATTGTATCTATAACATTTTAACTCACATTTGTTTGCATCATGATCTTTAGTACAACATAAAAACATTTCCTTTTTCTACAATCAGAAATAAAATGATCTGTTTTTCCACAGCAGAAATAAGTTTTGGGTTGACACTAATGTAGTAACAACACATTCTTGACCATCTATATTTATGATACCACGGATATGAAACATTTTATTAGTTTCCATTTTTAGTACAATATTACAGTCCCTACCCCTAGTCCATAAACCACAATTGTTAAAAAAATAGAAATATCCAATACATCTTTATATTTGCTATTTAAATGTCTTTTCAAACTCACTTTTTCAATTTCTGTTCTAAACTGAACATGAATTTTCTTTAGTCTCTCTGAAAAAAATCTTTAACTACATAAGCATTCCACGGAGCACAGCCCTTCTTATATTCATATTGACTTAAAAATGTTTCCATTGCCTGACCATTTTAAAGAAAATTATATCACAAAAAGTTTCTTTGCTTATATGGATGAATGTATTTACCTCTGCTGGAGAAGTTCCTAAAGGTGAAATAACATTGTTCCATACTTCATATGTTTCTGTTTCTTCTTTAGAGAAAATCCCAATAATATAATTTCTTCATTGTTTTATAACAGTTTCTTTCCTGATGTTCCTTTTTATCTTTTTTCTTAACCATATCAGTATAAGTTTTTGTCTTACCATCTCCTGTTTTTTATATTAAAAGTACCTTTCATTTTGAATTTTGTGCATCCTTGCCACTCTCAGGTTCACTTTCCTCACATAATTTCTCTAATAAAACATCTTGCAACCCTCCCAACTCAAGGGTTGTAATAATACATCCCACAACATGCTGGTTCTCTTCCTGGAATAGCTGCTGCTGGAAAATATCTTCCGAATCTGAAAAAGGCTCACCCTGCCTTTTGTCTAACTTTGCACCCTTCCTCTGTTTCAAAAATATCCATAGAAGCCTTTACTATCTTCTTACCATCATCTCCAACCACTGAAACACCACTAGAAGCACATATAGCTTCTCTCTTGATTCTCCGACCTCAGACAAAGATATAGAAGTCTGCACTACCTTCTCTTCTCTGTCTTATCTCTCAACACATTTTTAAGCTGATTTGAAGGCTAGACTGCTTTCCTCTGCTCCAAATTGCCACCAAACTACTCTGGCAACTACATTGCTGTAACTCCTTGCTTCCCTGAGCTGTCACTGTGCCTGGAATGGAAGCAGGAAGTACAAGGACAAAACATGTCCTCCCGGCAACTCCAAAAACAGTATGGGAAATTCCCCAGTGCCCTGGTCAAATTTTCCCTTATCAGTATGAATGCCACCTTGGGTGTCGCCTGAAAAGAGACCTTTAACCTAGTGGGACTCACTGTAAATTCTACAAACAGTAAGGTAAATTATTTAGACATGAAAATAGACAGGCTGAGGGATGACATCATCACATCTATTTATAAGAAAAAAATCCAGGCAAACTAATATACACACAGGGCAAGCATGCATGACAACTATGTTTTTGAAGAGTTAGTTAAAAGTCAGCTCTTACCAGCCAGCCAGTTAAATACTGATGATAATAGATGTGAAGAACAAATAATGGCTATATTAAATGACTTTAAGGAAAGAGAATATGATGAAAGATTTTTAGAAATATCAAAACTGGACATTATGAAAGCAAGACAGACTAAAGCTAGATCATATTTTTCAGAGAAGAATAATATGAGTTCAGGAGAGGAAAATTAAGGTAATAGAAATGAGCATTTGCATTATATAACAACATACAATAGATGAACTAATGAAGTTAAAATATTGTATCAAAGAAGTGAGAAATGCTTTCAATGATGCCTGAAATTAGAAAAGTTATAGGAGATAAACCCAGTTTTGCATATAGGAACAGGTGAAATTTGAAAAAAGTGTTTGTGCTACAAAGAAATGGAAAGAAATGGAGAATAAGCCAATTAAGACAATAGGCACTTTTCCATGTTTTAATTGTGTCTGCTGTAAAGATATTTTAACAAATAATGAGTTATTTCATTCTATAGCTAAAAAAGTATAATTTTAGAGCATCTGCAACTTGCAATACAAATAATGCGATATATTTTGCTATGTGTACAAAAAGTTGTGCATTCTATATTGGTAAATCAACATGGGGACTAAAAGACCACACAGTAGAAGACAAATCTGATATTAGAAGAAAGGTAACCACTAATGCACTTGTGAAACATCTACAGGATATGGGGGTGGAACATGAGTTTAAGTTTAAGATTGTTAATGTTATATGTAACAATATAACCTGGGGTGATATAAATAATCAACTAGAGTGAGTATGAATGGATATTGAGACTTCAGGCAGACGTTAACCCAGGTATTAATGCAGCTGTTAGCCTGAAACTGGTTTTAAAGAAAAAGCAAATGGTTTTAAAAAAATGAGTTTATTCTGTTTGGTTTGCTATATGTATTTTATACATTAAATTCATTGTATGTATTTAGAACTGTATGTTTCTTTAAAAGGTTTTAATTAACTATGCGCAACAGTTAAGCTGTGTCATGTGATTTAATTTGAATATGCATAAAGGGAAGGGCTAATTTCATTATATTCTGTTATACACTGAAGAAAGGCATTAGCCTGAAAGCATTATGAAGAATTGAAATGTTGCTTTATTACAATACTTTTGAGCCAAGCATTTCCTTCTACTGGGGTTTTTCTTCTGCATTATTAATTGGTTTACCAGAAAATGTTTAGCTCCAAGTAAACAGTTGAACCAGAAAAAAATTGAAAAATGTAAGTTTGTGCAGCCAAATTCAGGGACATTGAATTGAGGTCCAAGATATCAGCAAATACACAACTGAGCCAGAAATAAACCAAGTAGTCAAGCTACAGTGCAAAAGTTCATGTCGTAAGGATATTGAACTGAAGTCTGTAAAACTACCGACTCTCTCTCTGAATATATTTATTTCTTATTTATTTATTTTACATTTGTTAACCGGGAAAGTCCAACTGGATACATATCCATTTTCAGTGGAGGCCCCGGGAGAAAAGCTCAGAAATACAAGAATAATTTAACAAATACAGTTAAAAATATAATACCAACAATTCAGATAATTAATACAAAGAAAGATTGAAGGAGATAATAAGTAGAGAGAAAATTAGGGAGTAAGTTTGGGTAGTAAGGTGTAGGGTGCAATATAATAACTGAGTAGAAATGCCAGTTGAAATG
Source organism: Protopterus annectens (assembly GCF_019279795.1). Taxonomy (NCBI): domain Eukaryota; kingdom Metazoa; phylum Chordata; order Ceratodontiformes; family Protopteridae; genus Protopterus; species Protopterus annectens. The sequence continues at coordinate 266,586,219 of NC_056737.1, forward strand.
AGGAAGAGAAAAAAATAAAGCAATAAGCATAATAGAGAGGTAGCCTGAGGAGGGAGATTAACCTGGGCTAGAGCAGGAACATATCCAGTGGTTGGTGAAATAATTTTTTCCTGCAATCTTAAATTTTGTTAGAGAAAGTGAGAGAGAGAGAGAGAGAGAGACAGACAGCGAGAGAGAGAGAGACAGATAGAGAGAGAGAGAGTGAAAATTGTCCTCTATGTGATTTAATGTTCTTAATGTTGTGGTTAAAAGCTGGTGCTAATAACTCCAAACATACAAAAGATCATACACCTTAAACATGAATCAAAAGATCAAGAAAGGAAAAGAAAAAGCTTTTCTTAAGTCAAGGTGTAGGTTTAGGGTTGGGAGAAGGGGCAACATTAGGGTTAGAGTTAACACCAATTACTAAGATGGGTAGGGGGATGTGTCTGTCATGGTCTGATGAGTTACAGTTGAAGTCAGTCACTTACATGTCCGCAAGGCTTCAACAGTAGAACCAACTGATTTACTTTATGATTGCTTGTGACTGTGGACTTGCCATGGGCCTTTACTGATTGCAAAAGAAAAAAAATATTTTTGCCCTTAATATTTAATCTGTCAGGGATTGGTGCACTCATCATGGCACACAGTTTCACAGACTGAATGTGTGCCCATGGGTGCCCAGTGTAGCGCCTCCAGTGCCAATGACCCAGAAATGGATTGAGTATCTTGAGAATGGATGACTGAATAAATGACTGAATGTAATTTTCCTTCACTGCAGAATTCACACTTGAATTAACTGGATAACTCAACTGCATTATACTAGTTTATTCATTTATTGGGAAGAATTGTCATTATATTTTCCTTTTTTAGCTGATAATTTGAACCTTGGTTTACTGGAAAGTTGTGAACTTCATACACGACTGATTACTCCATCTACTGCATTTTCCCGGGCTTTGGAGGAAATTTTCAAGTCTCGTCTTACAGCAAGTGAAAATTTCAACTTCCTTCAGGGATTCTACTTGCACAGGAAGTACAAGAGGAATAGTGATTTTGTTGCCTGGAGAGGTAAGACATATTGAAAATAGTCTTTGAATTACATCCAGTGATGAGATCAGCACTGCCCACTGAATGTTATTAGTTTTGCTTGCTTGTCTCTATGAAATATAATGATCCCTGGATATAGATACAAAAAAGATAGACTCTGACTACACATGGTGCCACTTAGCCAACCTATTTTGCCCATGTCTGCTAGCTAATGTTATCTCACAGACTATGCCCGATATTTGAATTTGTAACATACATTGTTTATCTTACAACATGCATTCTCTTTTCTACAGCACTCTTGCTCTCCTTCCTTGCTGAGTTCTTCCACCTCAGCAGTTCCACTACTGTTGTCTACTAGGAATCTTTTGGTCCCATTCACCCTACTTTTGTTTTGTCACTACTTACTTAGAGCAGAAGTATACCAGTTTCTGCCTGTCTTACCTCTGTATAAAAACTTAATTTTCCTCTTTCCTAGTAGTTAACCTTCATTTGGTTTAGTTTCCCATTAACATTTTCCTTCTGATAGACAATAACCAGATAAAACAAAATTAAATATGTATTATCTATATTATTTGTGATTAATTTTATTTTAATTGCCATTACATGTCAGAATGATGATGTTTTATTTGAAACAAGTTCATTTGTTATGCATTTATACTTTGAAGTGTTACTTAAAATGACTGTGTGATCTTATAATGCATGCACTGCTAAATACAGCATTTTAATTATTATTTTTTAATTTATTAAGTTAACATAGTTACAATATATACACAGAAAGGAAGAAATTCATCATCACATATTTTATACAATGATGGGAATACACTGAATCATCAAGGTAATGTTATACAATTAAAACATTGAGAATCTTGGTATTTGAATAGCAACATTTCAATGTTATCCCAACACTAAAAGTCTTACTATGATTTATAGATCTTATTCTGATCACTTCATTTTCAGTTTTACATAGTATTGCTATTACATTTAAAAACTCTTTGAATGTAGGAACTGCATTTGATTTCCAGTTTCTGTAATAACTTTTCTAGCAACTGCCAAGAGAGCCCAAAACATTTTCTGTTATTTGGCTTTTACAGATACAGGAAGCGTAACATTCATTAGTATTACAGCTCTAGTTAAAGAACAACTATCAGACCATAACCTCTTGAAAACATACATATCTCTTCTCAATACTCATGTAATTGCTCACAATCCATAAACATCTGTCCAGACACTTTTTACATCTTTACTACTTCTCCAACAAACTGAAGAAGTAATTTTACTAAATTTAGAGATTTTATAGGGAGTAACAAACATTTGATGTATATATTTCTATAGAAAAACTTTTCAGTATAAACTTAAAGTATTTTGGCTAACTGATTTAAGTAACAAAGGTTTATTCTTACCATTTGTTGAGTCATTCAATCCATTATTATCTAAAAAGTTTCAAAATTCTGCAATGATAATTGACTTACATCGCCTTGACAAGCTTCCTTTGAATGTCAATCTACCTTCAAGAATAGCATTCATATATTCATATAATGGGGGAATAGTGTTCTGTTCCTCTTCACTCATATTATCCACAAATTCATTTAATTTCTTACTGATGGATAATATTAACTGGTAAGGACATTCATACAACTTACATTCTTTCGTTAAATATTGTGGAAAGTTAACGTTTCCTTTTTTAAAGCAATTAGACCACAATACTAATCCAATCTTTTTTAGTAAATGCATTTTAACATTGTTCTGAGTTTCCTTATATATAAAGGTATGTGCAATGGGAAAGCACAAAAATTTTCATTTTTAAAAACATATTTCTTCAGTGTTTTGAGAACTGATTTTATATATGCAGTCTAAAGATTGAAATGAATTCCCTTCTAAGGTAAATTTTGTTAACCAGGTGAAAGGATAATTGCATAGTTCTGGTTTATCATCCTTAATAAACTTGTAAGAATTTAGAATAATCTTCTCCTGGATGGTTTTCCATTGACTAATGTAAGTTGAGTCTATCCAGAGTGTAATACAGTTAAAACTTGCAGCAACAGAATAAAACTCGACATCTCGGAAGCTAATACCGCCATACTTCTATAATTGTATATGATTTCTATAAGCAATTCTCAGCTTTTTAGGATATCATAGTATGAAGTTAATGGTTTTTCCATTTTCTTTAAATGTTTAGTTTTTGGTAATATAATCATTTTAATAAGTCCTAACCTATCCTGAATAGTAAAGAAACATTCATTCCATTTTTAAGAAGTAACACTTCTTCAATCACTTTTTAATTCTTTCATACTTTAGAAAATAGAATCCTTGTTATTGACTGTGTAATTTGTCATGTAGTTTTACTCTAACATATTGCTGTGTGTGATTGCCTTTGGTCAGGCTGATGGCAAATTGGTTTGGATCAGTTCAATTTTCTGACAAAAATTTAATCTTAAATTCCCTTGTGTCTCTCCCTTATACCTTCTTGAATATCATCAAATGTTTTATTTCCATCATCTCATCATGGTAATTGTGGGGCTCCCAAAAAATTTGCAAGCAGTTCTGTGAAAAATGGGCTCATATCTTTTCCCTGTTCCTCCCACATTTTAGTTTGAATACAGGGCTCCTTGTTTCACTAAATAATTTTCTTTGTAAAAAGTTTTCTGACTGTGACTTTTTATTTACTTTTACTTTTTGGCACTTATACTTATGACAACCATAGAATCTCTCTGCAGTTGTCCATGGCTGCAATCAACTGCACAGGTAGGCTGTTGCCTAGATAAAGCGAGCAAGATCCAGCACTTACCTAGAGATGTGCCGGGGGTGGGACAGTGGGGGTGGATTACCATCCATTGGTAGAGGAATGAACAATGTAATGAAATATGTAAGACATGTATCAAGCAGTGCCAGTGGCACAACAAGTACAATTTTCATGCTGAAGACTGTGGGTTCAGTTCCTCCACCAGGTAGATTGATTTCTGATGATGCAGTGCAGGACAAGGGATATGCTTCTCTCCTAAGTGTGCTGTGCTTTGGGTGAGACATTTAACTGAGGCCCATCTGCTTAAGTTGCTGGTAGCTCAGGTAGATATAAAAGATCCCATGGTACCTATTTAAAAGAATAGGGGAATTTCACCATCGTTTTGGCCAAATTTTCCCTAGTAGTCTGAATACCATGTCAGGTCTTCCGTGAAAAGAGGTTACTAGCGTTGTGGGACTAACCCAGTCAACAAAGGATAAATAAAATAAATTAAAAGTTATGGGGCAGTCATAGTGCAGAATGCAGTGGAGCTTTGGATTTTGCCCTAGATATTTTCCCAGTGCCAAATGAAATTTCTTATCATGTCATCACTTATTTCTGGCATACCCTGCACTCAGCTACACTAAGTGTTACCCTCTGCTATGCACGGCAGTCCCCTGTGCCAGGAATGTGTGGTAGACCTTACAGTCATCTTACACTGTGTTACCTGATGCCATTCAGGTGAATCCCTTGCCCCATCAATAAGTGGATACCCAGCACCAAGTCTTCATTAGGTGATATATAATACTAGGCACAGGAATTTAGTGTTGCTGAAAAAGCATGTTCGTCTACAGACACTTGATCTAGCTCCCCATGCAAAATCATATTACAGAGCTAAGCTCAATATTCATATCTACACCACTTTAGCCAAACACTTTGCCTCCATATCAACAAAAAACTGGCATATAATTGAATGCTATTATGATACAGTTTCTTCCATTCCACTTTGTTACATATATAATAAGGACTATCAATCTGTTCTTATCAGAATGTAACACTGATCGTATACCATTCTCACATCTTTATATGGGCTGCCATGAATGCTGATTCCAGAATGAGATGAAATGCTTGATATATAATCTCACCAGAAATGAATATATGACTATCACAGCCTATCTCTTTCTCCCACTTACATCCCACTTGCATCCAAGTAACTTTCTTTTACTATGTAGACACCCCACCATTAGGCAACAAGATAGTGTTCTGGGATGTCTGGTAATATAGCCCAAAGAAGAAAGGTTCTGAGCTACTAATGAACTTTATGCTGCAGTCCTGGACTTCAGTCTGTTAGACACCACTTGCCTGTTATGTGACTGAGACCATGTAAGCTATTCAGAACACTCAGTTCATTTCAATCCACTATATTTACCAAGCCTAAGCTTAGGCCCGTAACAAATACATTTACTGTTATATTCTAATATTAAAAAAGCATATATATATATATATAGAGAGAGAGAGAGAGAGAGAGAGAGTTAGAGTTGTCTGCATAGGGAATTACACTGAAAAATCATAAGACTATCAATATGTTGATCATTGAGAAGCGGCTTTAATTATGGAAATGCTCTGCAGGAGTAAAAACTATTTTAGGGACCTCTTGAACACCATAGGGCAAGGCACCAGCCTCATCCAGTAGGATAGTGAATTCCACAATAAACAAAGGAATTTAAAGGTGACTGCACCAGTCAATGCATTGGAATCTCAAACAGACATCTGTAGGATGAGTGGAGTAGCCAACATGGTTGATCTGGTATTTGAAACTCATTTTATATGTATGAGATACATCCCCAGCAGGGCTCAATATGTGAGATCCAGTACTTTAAATAAAGTTCAAAACTTTACTGGCAAGCAGTGCAGATGAAGCAAAACATTACGTCATATTTACAAAGTGTAAATTGGATGCAAGAAGTCTAGCCACTGCATTCTACATCTCTGGCATGTGAACCCTAGTCACTCCAATGAAGTGCCAGGTAAAGAGCAATGCAATAGACTAAACATGCAAAACCACTGCATACAGTACCACAGAGAGATCTTCAGGTGCAATAAGGTATTTGTGTAAAAATATCTTATAGACAACATAATTTAACTGTAGCTGAAACCTAGTCTAGAAATGTCACTCAATTAACCAAAATAAAGTTTATGTTTTGTACCTTTGAAAACAAAAACACAAACAGATAAATTAGATAATTATTTGGGTAAGCTATGGAACATTAGAAGATCTCAAGCTGGCATGAATGTTCATGGTGTTGGTCCTTTATGGGTTTATCAGAAAATGAATACTTCTCATCCAGTTTTGGGTAGCTTACTAACTTCCTTCAAGCAACATCGAGTAATATATACACTGCTGAGAAAAGGCAAGATGTAACCAAGTATAATAAAATTGATACTTTAACTCTTCCCTCAAATAACATCAACAGGTTGAAGCATTTTCAGCAAGAATATTGTGGAGTGAAGAACAGAACCTTATGGAACCCCAAGACAAACAGGGAGGCTTCCTGAAGAACTAATAGCCCACAATACACTTACAAACCTTTGGCTAAGAAGATTTTTTGGCCCACAGTGTAACAGTCCAAAGTAGGTTCACAAACATGTTAAGATTCCTTGGCTCACATTGCAAAATTCAGCTGAGAAACTGAAGAGATCCAGTGTATGAATATGAACATCAATCTCTGGACAAAAGATTATTCAATGCAGTCTCACTGCTATGTGTCCCAAAATGGGACTAAAATGGATCTAAGGTTTCAAAGACAGTTAAGTGCGATTCAGGTTGTGCTGCTATCATTTATAAAGAGAAGGCCAGAGAATGAGCAGTAGTTTTCAAACTTGCTCAGGTTTAAGGACTTTTTCTCGAATATGTAGGTAATTCAGATCTTTTTTAGAGCAGACTGGAAAAAAATAATTAGAAAGTGAGCCATTCCATGGCCCAGACTTCAGTATAGCTCCTACAGTCTGTGAGATCATGGCCATTCCGTAGCTCAAACCAGAACATTTCTCCTACAGTCCCTGACATCAAGGACATTTCCTAGCTTATGAGCACCTGTAATGACAGGCTACATGAGGAATGGGGCAGCCTAATCCAGCTTGCCAGTGGCAGAATTATTATATGTAGTCACAGTTCCACCAGTATTATAACTGTGAGCATCAACATCACCTAGGAGATGCTACTGCACAGGCATGACATCATCAGTGTTGATATTACTCAGATTCTTGCTCTTGACCATCTCACAACTGAGTGACTCACAAAGGGGAAGTTTTGCACTGAAGATGAATAAGTAGTGGTCTGATCAAGAAAATGGTTTCAGCACCTTCTGTGAGGTAACCATGCCTAGCTGAAAAAAACAACTCAGGTGAATGACCTTTCTTGTATGATTTTAAATAATAATCACTTAAACAAACACCAAACATTCCACAGTAGAATAAAGGCCCTGAGTTTTTGACGAGACTATTGAACTCCTGTAGGAAATTCCTTACCTGTCTGGGTAGGTAGCTCATATGGAGTAAAACATACTTTATTCCTGCCCACATGGCACATCCAAATGAGCTGGAGGTTCCTCTGCAAATCTAAACATACAGAGCAGAGCCAGATCATGGTAAATTGGAGCCCTAAGAGGAGTAGTGGAGCAAGGCTCCCTAATGTACTAATATCTCTTAATTTGGCCATTTCTCTCCAACTGCCATAAAATAATGTTTGTGTCTGTCAGTGTAGATTCATAGGTTCCTAAGAAGTATATGGTCAAAGGAGATGATTGAAAAGCTCAGATATATTGCCCAGTAGTGGTGGGAGACTAGCAATGCCCCTGATTAAGTAGACTTTCTCTGTATATCCATGGTGAAAGTTTGCAATCACCCATCCTGCCTTCAAGACTGGTTTTAAAGGTTGCTAGGAAAGTATGCTACTTGATATGTAAGGGCAGCCAAGCCTATTCCAGAAATAGGAAGTATATTGGGTTAGGTACTGCTAATGTCATCTGGAGGTACGAATATGGTAGTTTAGGTTTAGGTTTCTAGAATGTGTGTTTGCTTTACAAATAGCTTTAGTTCGGTGTACATGATATCATGCTCTTTACATTTACACTAATTACAGACCTTTGGATTTAATTTAGAAGTTTTATTTCAGATGTTTTCCTAACCTCACCTATCCAGGACATTCCACATGGCTCCTGTCTTTTTCTTATTATTCTTATTCTTCTTCTTCCTCCTCTTCCACCAGCTGTCACCAGAGTGGATCATCTGTTTCCATTTCTTCCTGTCCTCTGAATCTTGCTCTGTCACACCAACCACCTGCATGTCCTCTCTTACCACATCCATAAACCTTATCTTAGACCTTCCTCTTTTCCTCTTACCTAGCAGCTCCACCCTTAGCATCCTTTTCCCAGTAGACCCAACATCCCTCCTCAGCACATGTCCAAACCAATGCAATCTCGCCTCTCTTGCTTTATCACCAAACCTGAGCTGACCCTCTAATATACTGATTCCTAATCCTGTCCATCCTTGTCACACCCAATGCAAATCTTAACATCTTTAACTCTGCCACCTCCAGCTCTGACTCCTTCCTTTTTGTTGGTGCCACCATCTCCAACCCATATAACATAGCTGGTCTCACTACCCTCTTGTATACCTTCCCTTTTACTCTTACTGATACCCGTCTGTCACAAATCACTCCTGACACTGTTCTCCACCCACTCCACCCTGCCTGTATTCTCTTCCTCATGTCTCTTCCACACTCATCATTACTCTGAACTGTTGATCCCAAGTATTTAAACTCATTCACTTTCACCAACTCTACTCCCTGCATCCTCACCATTCCTCTATTCTCTCTCTCATTCACACACATATATTCTGTCTTAGTCCTGCTGACCTTCATTCCTCTCCTCTCCTGTTTAGAGCATATCTGCACCTTTCCAGGGTCTCCTCCACCTGTTCCCTACTCTCACTACAAATCACAATGTCATCTGGAAACATCATAGTCCATGGGAACTAATGCCTGATCTCGTCTGTCAACCTGTCCATCACCATTGCAAATAAGAAAGGGCTCAGAGCTGCTCCTTGATGTAATCCCACCACCATCCTGAACACATCCATCACTCCTACCGCAGACCTCACCACTATCACACTACCCTCATACATATCCCGTACCACTCTTACATACTTCTCAGCCACTCCTGATTTCCTCATACAATACCACAACTCCTCGCTAGGCACCCTGTCATATGCTTTCTCCAAGTCCACAAAGACACAATACAACTCCTTCTGACCTTCTCTATACTTCTCCATCAGCAGTCTCAGAGCAAACATTGCATCTGCAGTGCTCCTTCCCGGCATGAAATCATACTGCTGCTCACTAATCATCACCTCCCTTCTTAACCTAGCTTCCACTACTCTTTCCCATAACTTCATGCTGTGATTGATCAGTTTTATCCCTCTATAATTACTACAGCTCTGCACATCACCCTTATTCTTAAAAACTCAGTACCAAAACACTTCTTCTCCACTCCTCCGGCATCCTCTCAATTTCCAAGATTTCATTAAAAATCTGGTTAAAAACTCCACTGCATCTCTCCTAAACACCTCCATGTTTTCACAGGTATGTCATCTGGACCGACAGCCTTTCCATTCTTCATCCTCTTCATAGCTGTCCTTACTTCCTCCATGCTAACCCATTGCACTTCCTGATTCACAATCCCCACATTATCTAACCTTCTTTCTCTCTCATTCTCTTCATTCATCAGCCCCTCAAAGTATTCTTTCTATCTGCTCAACACATTCTACTCACTTGTAAGTATGTTTCCCTCATTAGCCTTTATCACCCTTACCTGCTGCACATCTTTCCCAGCTCGGTCCCACTGTCTAGCCAATTGGTACAGGTCCTTTTCTCCTTTCTTAGTGTCCAACATTTCATACAACTCTCCATACACATTATCCCTAGCCTTTGCCACCTCTCTCTTTGCTGTACACCTCATCTCTTTTTTCATCTCTCTGACAATCCCACTTATTTTTCATCAACCTCTTTCTCTGTATACTCTCCTGTACTTCCTTGTTCCACTACATACATGGTTCCTGTACCCCTCTTTAAAAAACAGGTGGCAGGGAAAGGGCCAGTTGCACATCCCAAGGAGTGGCCTATATGTTTGTCCCTCCCAGAGGCAGCTTGCTGACTCCCGGTTGCGGACTAGTCAGGGGGTAGGAGGGCTGGGAGAAGGAAGAGACATGCATACTCCCATATACTTTCTTGTTTCCTCTATTTCACATTAAAGAACTCTGCATTGGAAGGCAATGCACACCATTCTGGCCATTACAGTGAGGTAATACACCCAGCCACTGCTGGACATTACCACTGCTGTAGCCCCCCATCCCTTCATGAGAATGAATGAGCAGGTATCAGTTACTCCTACTCAGGATTCCCTCCCCTTCTCATAACTTTGGATGACCAACCCACTAATCATCTGGGCTGTAGTCAGGGCTTAATCCTTCTGTGCCATGGAGCCGGGTAAAATTTTTATTTGAAATTTGAACAGAAAAATTACTAACTGTATAAATTCCTCATTGTGAAAAGTTTCAAAATGAGACAAAGTAAATTTCATTCTCTTGAACCTTCTATTTATTTGAAGTTATCTGACAAGCTGTTAAACAGAAGGAATGTCTGTTAACCAACCATTTAATGTCCTGCTTGCCTGGACCACGACAGTCGTGTGCATGCAGTTACAAGATGTATCATACAGTTACACATTCCTCAATGGGCAGAAGATTCTCATAATGGTAGTGCTGTTTTGAAGTATTCTCACCCAGAAAAGTTTTAAAATGATTTGAAGTGAGATGGCACATTTTAGTAATTTTCACATTTTAGGACTGTACTTTCAAGTCTTGCAATACTGACTTTTAAATATGAGATCATCCTATAAAAATTGTCATCACTCAGAAGTTAAACACAGAAAATTAAAACAGGTCATACCACCCCAAACAGATGTCCTGCAGTGTACTTCTGTAGACTTTAATATTGAAACCAAACCAAATACGAAGGGAACAAGAAACTGCCGCTGTACTTGGACTCATGCCTCCCTTAACTATAAGATTATATAATTTTCTATTTCAGCAGTTGCAGGCCCTGCTAGACAAAGCAGGACAAAAGGAATTGGTGTTGATAATGGGTGACCTAAATGCACGTCAGGAAAAGCAGAACAAGATATGAGGACTGCCTAGGTCTACATGGGTGGGGCAACAAAAATAAAGGAGAAGAGCTTATTCTAGATTTCTGTATAGCAAATGGCTTGATAGTAGCCAACACATGGTTCAGAAAGAATGACAGTCACAAGATCACATACAAGAGTGTACAGAATGCAACTCGGGTACACTTCATCCTAGTAAGGATAGGGCACTGGGGTAGAATCAGTGGTTGAAAAGTCATCCCCAGTGAAACAGTTGGCCCACAGAATAAACCACTTGTTGCTAAAATCAGCTGCAAGCAGTGATCAGAGAAGGCTCTAAGATCAAATGAGACCTGAAACCTGGAAGCTGATTGAGGAGAAAGTACAAAAGTTCAGGGAATTACTCAGGGCACTAGCACCCCAGAAGAGGAGGAAATAAGTGGAGTTGAAGTAGAATGAAAGCACCTCAAAACAGCAAGTGTGGGGACTGTAGAACATAAAAGGCTGAGCTAGGTATGGAAATAAGGTACATAAGGAAAACTGGTAGTGGAATGGAGACGTCGAGGAAGTCATCAAAAGAAAGAAGGAGTGCAGGAAAAAGTAGGAGATAGGAACGACAGACCAGCATAAAGCATAAATACTCATATTTATTTCACACAAATGTGCACTAGCCATCCCTTAATAGCAGACTTAAGATGGGCAAATGAAGAGGATAAATTCCCATAGCACAGCTGGCCACTGCCCTCCCCAAAAAAAATTTAGTTTCACACAAATGCATACTAGCCATTCTTTAAAATAATATGAAAAGGACAAAGTTAATTTCACCTTCCCCAAAAGCATAAATATTCATATTTATTCACTCAAATGTACCTTATGGGTGGAATTTAAAACATAAAGTAAAAAGGACAAGTTACATTCATCCACAGCATAGCTGGCCAGTGGCCACCCCCTCCCCAAAAAGCATAAAAATAATCCAATATACTGTATTAGCACAAATATTAACTTGCCAGCCTTAATGGAAGAATTTAAGCTGAGCAAGTGAAGGGGCAAGTTACTTTAATCCATAGCCCAACAGGCTACAGTTTGCCCAACCAAAAGAAAAAGAGGGCAGAACATTACAATAAAAAAATAAATATCCAGGTTTAAAATATTTAAACAAATGACATAATTCCTATCCTGACTAATTCGGTCCTTATGAGTATTGTCCATTATAAGGCATGCAATGACAAAAACAGCTGTTTGAGGATGATGTAACTGCTACCCCAGAAAATATCTGACTGATCAGAGGTTATTAAAGCTTTAACATACTTTGTAGCCCATTGAATATTCCATTGTCTCTCGTTGTTATGAGACTGTAGAACTTGGAGATCTATTAAAAAACTTCATACATGTAAATGGATGTGTTCATTTTCTGTAATTCATTATTCCTACATATTTATATAGTATTTCTAGCCTTAAAATATCAATTTCAGGTCCTTCATACTTGGAGATTACTTTTCTAGTTCCTTGATAAGACTATTATTCCCAGTTTGATGCAAAGTAAAGTGGTGCATTAAACAGTAAAGAACAGTACTTTATAAAGTATATATTATTGGAACCAGCCCACACACAGATATATCTATGTTTGTCTATATTTACACACACACACACACACACACACACACACACACACACACACACACACACACACACACACACACACACTCTAGCCTAGCCACCATCCCTTCCTCCTCTCTCCAAAAATAAGAAAGACAATCTGGTTATATTCACATTAAAAAATCCTTATCTTCAGTCCAGTAGTCCACAATGCCCTGGTTGATTCACTTCCTGTGATTAATCCAGTCTGGTGGGGTCAGATAAACAAACAAACAAAAAAACTTTTCAAGTGCGAAACCTTTCACTGCATTGTACTACTGGACAATTAGAAGGCTGCTGGTAATTTTTAAAATAACCCAGTTCTCTGCAGGTCTTGTCTGTAGTTCCTTCCTTTCCTCCAGTCCTGTATCACTTGCCACGCATGGACACACAAATGCACACAAGAGGAAGAAACAAAGCATTTACTTCAGAGCTGGATCATGGTTAAATGCGTCTCTAGGCAGAGTAATGGATAAGCCCCCAACACACACAGCATCCCCTCCCCCGTAGTCATTCCAGTGTTCCATTACTTGTCTATTTCTCCCCAGTTACCATAAACACTGTTCAAATCCCTCAGTGTGTATACTATTTCCTTCTTTACTACTATAATGATTACAGACTGCAGTGGTGGTGCTGCGGTAGCGTTGTCGCCTCACAGTAAGATGTTGTCCTGTTCGATTCTCAGCTAAAGCGTCTTCTGTCTGGAGACATGCGTGAATGAGCGTACCTTCGTTGAAGGTTGTTTGTCAGAGCCGGCAACTTGGTACGTAAAAATCTACTACCAATCATTAGCGGACCGGAGTTCCGCTGTGTCGACCCCTAACTGGGAAAAGCTGAAAGAAACAACTACTATAATGATTACAGATATTTGGATTTAATTTAAAACTTTTATTTCAAATTTTATAGCACAAACACTGATAGGCATATGCTAAAAAAAAAATACAGTCTCGCAATGAAAGCAGTCTTGGCATTAAGAGTAAACTTCTCTGCCCTTGAAACATAAATTCATTGCAACAGCATCGAAACCCACATTCAAAGAAAATGCATATGACCAGAGGTGGATAAAGTTTACCTCTAGGCTGTTTTCAAACTATAGGTCCCCTGCACACATTTTAGGACTCTGCATACATGCATGGGTTACATACCTCTCAACTGTACAGATGTTTGCAGAATGTCCAGATGTTTGGCTCATATATTTGGTCTGTTACTCATAAAATTGTATTTATTTGGCAAATCATTGAGGACTGAAGTCAGAAAATAATGGCACACAATTGAATTTCAGACTTTATACATTTCAGATAATGTATGCTAATGTAAAACCTGTTATTCTATCAATGTTCTAAGGTTGTAAGAGCAATATTTAAAAATTGTTCCTATTTTTGAGCCTTTGTCCAGATTTCTTGCTCTAAGAGGTTGAGAGATATGATGGGTTATTTGATTCACCTTCCTGATTGTATTAAATTATATTCCTTGTATAATACATCACTTGTTAGAGTGCGTTTTAAATTTGTAGGTTTGAATATTTTTCCTGTAAGCAATAAAACAAAATGTATGACCCAAAAAATCACAAAACTGGCAATTTCAGAACATTTCAGTCATAAAAGGCCACTCAAACTTCTGTGATTACAATCCACCAGTATCAGTCAATATGCATAGTCTTCGCATAAGTAAAACGTCATCTGAATAATTCCACATTAAAGATCTGTAATTAATGAAGAGTTTGTTGCAAACAACATTAAATTTCAGTGTTTCATCTTGCTGCCCTTGAAGACTAAATTGCCTATGTTAAATGAAAAAAATGATAAGCTAGTAATAGGGAATGGATGTCAAACCAACAACAGGTTCATAGTTACTGAGCATCTCATCCAAAGGAGGATGCTCTCAGGATCACAGAACCCCTACCTCCTTAAAGTACAACACAGTATTAGCAATCCATCTACATGCTGTGGGAGTAGAGCACACAACCTTCTGCTTCAAAAGTGAGTATACTACCTGTTGTGCTATGAGCATTTGCTAAGCAAAAGTGTTGCACATTGAAAACAGACTTAGCATGAGCAGCAGTACATTTTTCTTCCCTTGAAGCTCACAGTTCCTTGAAAATGCACTGAAGCACACAATTCTTTGAAAATGCACCAAAACTCAGTTTGGTAGTTCATGTAGAGGATTCAGGTTCTTGTTTCCTGTAACCAAGGGAGGAGTAGTAGTTTTGTACCTAAATTATGTGCATGGAATGCGGAATAAGTAAGCAATACTGTGAGTCCATCAACATATGCATGGGTGCGCATATGCAGAGGGTGTTCTTAAAGAACAATGCCCTTCCTTAAAGGATCCAACTCTGGAATACATGAGAAGGCTGCACTCCCTGATTGTTTGCACCTGGACTGGACTGCACCCTCTGCTTCTGCATTAGTATGCCTCTGGGAAGGAATACCGGTTAGCTAAAAAAGAGGCTAAGAAAGGCATTGCAATAGCAAAGCACAGGTACCAATCCTGCCAACTTCTGGCCAACATACGCAGGGGCGCACATAAGCAGAGGGTGTTCTTAAAGAACAATGCCCTTCCTTAAAGGATCCAACTCTGGAATACATGAGAAGGCTGCACCCTCTGATTGTTTGCACCTGAAGTGGACTGCACCCTCTGCTCCTGCATTAGTATGCCTCTGGGAAGGAATACTGGTTAGCTAACACACAGGATAAGAAAGGAGTTGCAATAGCAAAGCATGGGTATCAGAGGCATCCTGTCAACTTCTGGAAAGTGACTCAGCAGGTGGCAAAAAGAAACTATATCAGGTTTCAAGGCAAATGCAGAAAGATAAAGAAGATAGACAGACACCCCCCCCCCCATAAGGGATGGCAGCAACAACCTGCTCACCAGTCCACACGACATCAAAGGCAGATGAAAGGCAGCTTCTGAATGAAGAAAACATCACAGAAGCTGTACTGTCCCAGACACAACCTACAATGAGAGAAGAAGAGGAGCCCACCCTAAAAGAAGTCAGGGAAAACAGCAGGGTTAGATGAGGTCACAGCAAAATGATAAAGATGCTGGGTAGATATAGGAGAAATGGCTCCTGAGGATACTCATAGCAGTGTGGAGAGAAAGGCATATTCCAGATGACTGGAGAATAACCACTGTCATGCCAGTGTACAAGAACAGAGGGGGTCATCCACAACTATGGACAATACAGAGGTATAAAATTCCTGTCACATTGCATGAAAGCTCCAAAGAGGGTGAATGATAAACCGATATGCAGAACAGTAGAAAGTAAGTTGGGAGATGAGCAGTTTGGATTCAGATCAGGATGCAGCACAGCTGACCCAATGTTTGCAGTGAGACAGATAGTTGAGAAGAAGATAGAGATGAAGAAAGAGTCCAACTGGGCATTCCTAGACTTGGAAAAAGCATATAACTCAATGACTCAATGTTTTGTTTCACAGAGGGGTTCCCAGTCAGAGTTGGTGTGCATCAGGGTTTATATCTCAGCCTACTACTGTTCCAACTGGTGACGGACTGCATTAGTAAACAGGTCGGAGGACAGATCAACAAAGTTGCTGTGTGTAAATTATGTGGCATTACAAGTAGACTCTGAGGAAGAACTTCAGCAAAAGATAGGGGAATGGAATACAAAACTGAAGGGAGGTGGGATGAAACAGAGTACAGATATGACAGTGTTAATGTTAGCAAACTGGGGAAATCAGAAGAAGCTGTGAAGTGAGATAGGAGGAAAGACAGTCAAACAGGTTAACAGCATCATGTATCTGGGAAGGGTGGTGAGGAGAAAGGAAGTCTGAATGAAGAGGTGAAAGCTAGAGTCAGAAGGGCTGCAACCAACTGGCCTAGAGTATCAGATGTAGTATATGACAGAAAAATGCCAAAGAAGCTGAAAAATAAGGTGCACTAAACAGTGGTGTAACCAGTACAACTGTATGGTACAGAAACTTGGGCAGTAAAGGCAGAGCAGTTGAAGAAGCTAGAAGTGATGGAAATGAAGTGCCTGTGATGGGTGGTAGGATGCACACTGTGGGACAGATGAAGAAAATGATGACATAAGAGCAGAAGCCAAAGTAGTTCCAATTGCAGAAAAGGTCAAAGAGAACTGATGACAGTGGTTTGGGCACATGTGCAGGAAAGCATAAGACAATCTGGTGAAGAAAATCTGGGACAGACGGAAAGAAGGCAAGAGGAAAGAAGGGTATCCAGCAAAAAGGTGGAAGGATTAAGTAAAAGAAGATCTATGACAGTTAGGGCATTAGTATTAAAGAAGACAGGAGTGTGACATTGAATCGAGAGAGATGGCAGCAGTTAAACATGACACCTTGACCACATGTAGAATATGGGAAAAAGGGGAGTTGATGATGATGATGATAATTACTAGAATCACTCCACAAACAGACAGCATCCTTGTAACATGCCTATAGAAAGTGCACTACTTTTTGACAAAACCTTAAACATTTGTGAGTCTGTGAGGTGTACTTAGATTCCAAATATTAAGGATAAGTTCTTAGCATCAGCCCTGCTCTCCGTATACAAGCCAACCACTACATATGCAGAGGTTCTGAAGACTACACCCACAAAAACCTCAGCTGTATCTCAGAAAGCCATAACCTCAAAAAACAAATCTTGTACATGTAACATCTTTCACAGATATTTCACAGAGCACAGTGACACAAAATGAAAGTTACCGTACCCTGGCAATGGAGAAAGTCCATAGCAAGAAAATACCTGGGGTGAACACTGAATTCAAAGTCTCATTAGACCTTTACAAGTGATGACACTCAGAAAGTGGGACTGTGCTTTCAGTCCTTAGGAAAATCAGCATCTTCCTCCTCTTCAGCAAAATGATAGCTGCTACACTGAACTGAGTGATAGATAAATGTCTAATGGGGGTATAAATATAAGGGCTACCTGATGTGATTGACACTGCAGTTACTGATATCTTTCCTGACACTTCATGGGGTTAAAACTGTGTAATGGTAGAAAAAGGCTGTATGAATTCTAATTGTTTTTCTGTCATGTTCCAAAGAAATAAGAACCTTTAGATTTCCAACACATTTGTTTAATAAAGAGACAGCAAACTTAATATAGTTCACCTAGTAAGTGCAATTAACATTCTGCCCCTTTCTGTTTCTTCCTGTCTCACCCCACTCTCACCCACAAGTCTTCTTCCACATGATCTGTGCCATCTTGATTACCTCTGCAGATTCCCTCCCCAGTGGCCATTTTGGTAGTCTATTCCATGGGTCTAAAAGTATCTCTGTGAAGTAGTACTTATGGAGTGTCAGGCTGCCTGTTTCTCATTCTCTTTAGTATTACCTCTTTCCATCTTTCTGACATGATCTTGTGCACCAAAGTTGTGCCTCCTTTCATTTCTTATTTCAAGTAAGAAGAGCTCTTATTCCTCTAGTCTTTGCCTGTATCCTTCCCATCCACCCATGGATCTTTCTAGTGGCTTTCCTCTAGATTTCTACCAGCAGCCTGATTCCCTTTCCTTGTTTAGCCACCAGAACTGTCCATAGTACTGAAAGTATGATCTGACTAATGTTGCAGAGAGGAAGAATAACCTTATGGTTTCTGGAGTCTAACCCTCTGAATATATATTTCAGAATTGTTGTTGCTGCTTCTGTCGTACTAAGTCTCCCATTTTATTCCTGATGGCTTAGTCCAAGTGTTATCATTTTTGCCATCAGTTCCACTTCCTACAGTTTATATTTCACATCAAGGTTGCTGTAGCACAAGTGCAGTACATTGTATTTGTTTGTAAAGAACATCAAGTGCCATCTTTCTGCATTTTCCATTCAGTCCCTACACTTTTCATCCCACCCTGCCCGCTACACAATTCTTTGTATCATCAGCAAATAAGTCCAGTTTTGCATTCCTTCAGATATGTCCAAGACAAACAGTATTCTGGTTGATGTCTTAAAAACTGTTGTCTTCTAGAAATGCTACCAGCTTTCCCTATCAGGATTCTCTCTATGACTTTCACTGCCCCTTCTGTTAACCTAACAACCTACACTCCCCTCCTTGTACAACGATCCCACACTTGCTGTCTTCCAGTATTCTGGTACTTCACTGGCCAGTGTTTGTTGATCTGAAATATGGGGTCTGACAGCATGTTGGACAGATTTTTGAAGATTCTAGGAGGTGCTCCATTTGATCTAAGCACATCCAGTTCTCAGTCCACTGTCTTTCTCTTTATCCTAGTGCTTCTCCACTATTCTTCACATTCTGTTCTGACTCTCTTCCTAGCAGAGCCCTTTTCTCTTGTTTTCCATTCTGAAGACTGATACAGAGTGCTTACTTGGTATTGTTACTTTTTCAGTCTCTTGGGTCAGTCTCTTCCTTTCTTGTTTCTGTTATGTACCTAAAACTCTTTCTTTCTTTCTTGTACCTTTCTTTTAATGCTCTCTTTCACTATTTTCTTTTTCTGCCCCTTCCAAATTTATTGCCCTTCTGCTAGCCTCCTTGTACTGTACCAACCTTCACCCTTCCCCACATCCTCCTTTCCACCTCTTGTAGGCCCTGGCTTTTTGCTCTCATTACTAGTTTCATGCCTATGTAGCCATATCAGCCTTTTTCCTCCTTTTGCCTGTTTTGTATGTTCCTCACACCCTTGTCCACACCCTGATCACTCCATTTCTGAGCTCTTTGTTTGTATAATTTGGTGACGGAATCAAGCACAATACTTCATTGACAAATTAAGCAAATGCAGTGTTTCACATGTCAAATCAATCAAATATAGCATAATTCATTAAGAACTATCAATATACAAGCCTGACCTTTTGTTAACAAAAAAGTATGTTGTTACTGAATACCACATTATGGGTTATGTGCCAAAAGGGGCATGATTAGCAGATGGCCAAAAAAGAGCCATAAAGGCTGTTGAGGATAAGGAAGAAGTTATATATTGTTATTATTACACAATAAACCCAGAATATATCCAGTTAGAAGATATTCAGAAAGATAAAGAGCAAAATTAGAAGGACATATTGCTCAGACACAGCTCCACGTGGTCCTGTTGAGTCTTCCTGGCTACAGAGAACTGAAAAAAGTGACTGCTTTCCTGATTAAGTATCCTGCTGTTTTTATATATTTGTTTTACCTTCTACTGCTTACCTAGAGCAAGCTTTAACTGTTTTCATAGTTATTTACTGCATTTTTTATTATCTGCACTTAAAAGTACATTTTAGTCGAAATTAGTCTAATTCAAGTTGAAAAGTGTTTGTTTGCTGTTTAATTTAATTGTTTGGCTGCCCACTAAAGTGTGCTAGCCTGTACTACTGACTTATTGCCTTTTCTGCATTTCTGTGTGTTTCTATTTAAAACAAAAAAAAAAAAAATATTCCTTGTTTTCCTGCCTCTCCTAAACTAGTTAGACCAGTTTACAGGCCTTGCTGTATCCTGGGCTGTGTTGTAGTTCCTGTGTTGTCCATTGCCTTACTTGGATAGAAGGAAGTTTCTTAGCTCACCAGTGGGAGTGGGGAGCCTTGAATAGCCTACCTGTCCTTGAGGGAAGTGACCTCAGCACAAGAAGCTGTAGTAATTGGTCATTTTGGACCATTTCTAGCTCTTTTGAAGTTCCCTGGTTAAAATCTGCCTCTGGCATTTTTTGAAGCCATATTGCTCAGACACAGCTCCACGTGGTCCTGTTGAGTCTTCCTGGCTACAGAGAACTGAAAAAAGTGACTGCTTTCCTGATTAAGTATCCTGCTGTTTTTTATATTTGTTTTACCTTCTACTGCTTACCTAGAGCAAGCTTTAACTGTTTTCATAGTTATTTACTGCATTTTTATTATCTGCACTTAAAAGTACATTTTAGTCGAAATTAGTCTAATTCAAGTCGAAAAGTGTTTGTTTGCTGTTTAATTTAATTGTTTGGCTGCCCACTAAAGTGTGCTAGCCTGTACTACTGACTTATTGCCTTTTCTGCATTTCTGTGTGTTTCTATTTAAAAACAAAAAAATATTCCTTGTATTCCTGCCTATCCTAAACTAGTTAGACCAGTTTACAGGCCTTGCTGTATCCTGGGCTGTGTTGTAGTTCCTGTGTTGTCCATTGCCTTACTTGGATAGAAGGAAGTTTCTTAGCTCACCAGTGGGAGTGGGGAGCCTTGAATAGCCTACCTGTCCTTGAGGGAAGTGACCTCAGCACAAGAAGCTGTAGTAATTGGTCATTTTGTACCATTTCTAGCTCTTTTGAAGTTCCCTGGTTAAAATCTGCCTCTGGCATTTTTTGAAGCCATATTGCTCAGACACAGCTCCACGTGGTCCTGTTGAGTCTTCCTGGCTACAGAGAACTGAAAAAAAGTGACTGCTTTCCTGATTAAGTATCCTGCTGTTTTTTATATTTGTTTTACCTTCTACTGCTTACCTAGAGCAAGCTTTAACTGTTTTCATAGTTATTTACTGCATTTTTTATTATCTGCACTTAAAAGTACATTTTAGTCGAAATTAGTCTAATTCAAGTCGAAAAGTGTTTGTTTGCTGTTTAATTTAATTGTTTGGCTGCCCACTAAAGTGTGCTAGCCTGTACTACTGACTTATTGCCTTTTCTGCATTTCTGTGTGTTTCTATTTAAAAACAAAAAAAACAAAAAAATATTCCTTGTTTTCCTGCCTCTCCTAAACTAGTTAGACCAGTTTACAGGCCTTGCTGTATCCTGGGCTGTGTTGTAGTTCCTGTGTTGTCCATTGCCTTACTTGGATAGAAGGAAGTTTCTTAGCTCACCAGTGGGAGTGGGGAGCCTTGAATAGCCTACCTGTCCTTGAGGGAAGTGACCTCAGCACAAGAAGCTGTAGTAATTGGTCATTTTGGACCATTTCTAGCTCTTTTGAAGTTCCCTGGTTAAAATCTGCCTCTGGCATTTTTTTGAAGCCATATTGCTCAGACACAGCTCCACGTGGTCCTGTTGAGTCTTCCTGGTGACAGAGAACTGAAAAAAAGTGACTGCTTTCCTGATTAAGTATCCTGCTGTTTTTTATATTTGTTTTACCTTCTACTGCTTACCTAGAGCAAGCTTTAACTGTTTTCATAGTTATTTACTGCCTTTTTTTATTATCTGCACTTAAAAGTACATTTTAGTCAAAATTAGTCTAATTCAAGTTGAAAAGTGTTTGTTTGCTGTTTAATTTAATTTAATTGTTTGGCTGCCCACTAAAGTGTGCTAGCCTGTACTACTGACTTATTGCCTTTTCTGCATTTCTGTGTGTTTCTATTTAAAAACAAAAAAACAAAAATATTCCTTGTTTTCCTGCCTCTCCTAAACTAGTTAGACCAGTTTACAAGCCTTGCTGTATCCTGGGCTGTGTTGTAGTTCCTGTGTTGTCCATTGCCTTACTTGGATAGAAGGAAGTTTCTTAGCTCACCAGTGGGAGTGGGGAGCCTTGAATAGCCTACCTGTCCTTGAGGGAAGTGACCTCAGCACAAGAAGCTGTAGTAATTGGTCATTTTGGACCATTTCTAGCTCTTTTGAAGTTCCCTGGTTAAAATCTGCCTCTGGCATTTTTTGAAGCCATATTGCTCAGACACAGCTCCACGTGGTCCTGTTGAGTCTTCCTGGCTACAGAGAACTGAAAAAAAAGCGACTGCTTTCCTGATTAAGTATCCTGCTGTTTTTTATATTTGTTTTACCTTCTACTGCTTACCTAGAGCAAGCTTTAACTGTTTTTATAGTTATTTACTGCATTTTTTATTATCTGCACTTAAAAGTACATTTTAGTCGAAATTAGTATAATTCAAGTCGAAAAGTGTTTGTTTGCTGTTTAATTTAATTGTTTGGCTGCCCACTAAAGTGTGCTAGCCTGTACTACTGACTTATTGCCTTTTCTGCATTTCTGTGTGTTTCTATTTAAAAACAAAAAAAAAAAAATATTCCTTGTTTTCCTGCCTCTCCTAAACTAGTTAGACCAGTTTACAGGCCTTGCTGTATCCTGGGCTGTGTTGTAGTTCCTGTGTTGTCCATTGCCTTACTTGGATAGAAGGAAGTTTCTTAGCTCACCAGTGGGAGTGGGGAGCCTTGAATAGCCTACCTGTCCTTGAGGGAAGTGACGTCAGCACAAGAAGCTGTAGTAATTGGTCATTTTGGACCATTTCTAGCTCTTTTGAAGTTCCTTGGTTAAAATCTGCCTCTGGCATTTTTTTGAAGCCATATTGCTCAGACACAGCTCCATGTGGTCCTGTTGAGTCTTCCTGGCTACAGAGAACTGAAAAAGCGACTGCTTTCCTGATTAAGTATCCTGCTGTTTTTTATATTTGTTTTACCTTCTACTGCTTACCTAGAGCAAGCTTTAACTGTTTTCATAGTTATTTACTGCATTTTTTATTATCTGCACTTAAAAGTACATTTTAGTCGAAATTAGTCTAATTCAAGTCGAAAAGTGTTTGTTTGCTGTTTAATTTAATTGTTTGGCTGCCCACTAAAGTGTGCTGGCCTGTACTACTGACTTATTGCCTTTTCTGCATTTCTGTGTGTTTCTATTTATTAAAATCAAAAAAACAAAAAATATTCCTTGTTTTCCTGCCTCTCCTAAACTAGTTAGACCAGTTTACAGGCCTTGCTGTATCCTGGGCTGTGTTGTAGTTCCTGTGTTGTCCATTGCCTTACTTGGATAGAAGGAAGTTTCTTAGCTCACCAGTGGGAGTGGGGAGCCTTGAATAGCCTACCTGTCCTTGAGGGAAGTGACGTCAGCACAAGAAGCTGTAGTAATTGGTCATTTTGGACCATTTCTAGCTCTTTTGAAGTTCCCTGGTTAAAATCTGCCTCTGGCATTTTTTTGAAGCCATATTGCTCAGACACAGCTCCATGTGGTCCTGTTGAGTCTTCCTGGCTACAGAGAACTGAAAAAGCGACTGCTTTCCTGATTAAGTATCCTGCTGTTTTTATATTTGTTTTACCTTCTACTGCTTACCTAGAGCAAGCTTTAACTGTTTTCATAGTTATTTACTGCATTTTTTATTATCTGCACTTAAAAGTACATTTTAGTCGAAATTAGTCTAATTCAAGTCGAAAAGTGTTTGTTTGCTGTTTAATTTAATTGTTTGGCTGCCCACTAAAGTGTGCTAGCCTGTACTACTGACTTATTGCCTTTTCT